>NC_057801.1:647040880-647264167 GCF_018294505.1 Triticum aestivum
TAGCAACCCACCACGGCTACAATGTCCTCAAGATGCCCGGGAGCAGCGGCATCATCATGGTCACCTGCGATGAGAAAGATGCGGCGTGCTCCCTCGAGCGTGCCTACCAGGCTGCGGCGGCCGAAAACTCTGACGACGAAGGCGCTATCCTACCTCGTGAGGCCACTTCCAAGAAGAAGAAGCAGCTCCTCCCAAGAGCCATCAGGTTCCTGAGGCACCTGCAGGAGGTGCCTCAAGCCTGCGCCAACTACTGGGGCCCCCCTTCCTCCCACATAGGAAGGTGCGCCCGATGCCTCCCCCAGGATGGGCTCGGGGGCTTCTGCTGGGAGAGCCTCTGACCTGACTAGTGCAACCAGGGAGGTGCTCAGGCACCACTTGGAGGCGTGCTTTGATGCACATCCCCACGAGCAAGGCGCACGACACGAGGCACTAGGTGCACGAGAATTCATCACCAAGGCAATTGAGGAGCTGCAGGAGGTGCGAGCCATGCGTGGCGAGCGTCGCCCCACACCATCTGGTGCAGTCGCGCCCCCTGTTGTGGATGACGAGTTATGCATCTGCGTCAACATCCCAGGCCTCAATAGGGCCGCATGACAGGGCCTCTTTTGGCCGTCGCACGTCGGCCGGAGTGGGGGCTACCCCTGCAGCTACGTCCATGTCGTTTGGCCTGATGAACTTGGGCGCCACGTACCAGCACCTCACGTAGCATGCTGTGGCATCTGACGAGGCCAGGCACCAGGCGGTCATGTCGGAGGAGCTTTCGGACCCTCGCGAGCCCCCTGGGCCTCATGAGCTTCCCCGGCCTCCAGAGCCACATGCTCGTGAGGAGCGATCTTCATGGCATGTGTCTTCAGCTACCCCGAGGCTTCTACAACACTGGTGCCAGGTGACTTTTTGGTTTGTTCAGTTGACGGCACCTCCCGGGATGCATTATCCTCAGGCTGTTAGGGCCTACCCCCGTAGCTGCACTATTTCCATTCATGTAATTTGGACCAGTTATGCTCGCATAAGTCGTTGTGGTTGTTAACCTTGCGCCTGACCGTATATTTCTTCAGGAGCTACCTCTGCGAGCTTCGTGCATTTCTAGCTCTCCCCTTGAGAGTCCCACGAGAGGGGGCTACTGGCACGGCGCCCATGCTCGGGTCCATCCCTGCATCACCAATAAATCTAAGAGATTGAGCTCTAGCTCACGGGCCATCCCCGTGCATGTCACCTCACCAAGTCCTTAGTGCCTTCGTATTCTCATGGAACAATCACGAGCAGATCAGCAAGCGCGGCCGCCCATATATTTTACAACTAACTAATACACAGGAGCCTTCGGAGGCAGGGCCTCGAGCGGCCCACCTCACCGCCCTAAAGGGACGTGCCACGATCAAGCAGCGTACATACCGGCTGACAAAAGGCTAAGTGAAATTGCTTCATACACCGTGTGCCACGGGTACAACCTCCCCTAAGCACCCCTGCCGGTGAGCAGTTTCTCTCTCGCGCAAATCGCTTGGACCTTAAAAGGGGGCCCTTGAGCATCGCACCTCAGGGGCCTGTTGGCTCTTGAGCGCTCACCCCTGGCCTTGCCCATGGCATCACGCAGAGGAGAGACTAAGCGCGCTCGGCAGAGGAGAGACTGCTGGAAGTAGTACAAAGCCCCTCCTTAGTAGTATTTAGGGGATATTTTGTTCAGCTCATCTGACTATAGATGTGGTGAAACTGTACAACGTACTTAAAATTAGCTAGTATATATAGTTGAACTAGCTATTTCAGTACGTGGTTGGCAAAAATTGGGGAAAAGTTTGGTCGGTTCAGCTGTAAAGTTGAACTGTTTGTATAAATTAATCACAACTGCTTAATCTATGAATGAAATCTATGCTTAATTACTGAATTTTAGTTGCAAAAATTAGATAGTGCTAGTGATTTTTAGCTGCATATTTTGACAAATCGCAGTGTTACAAGGATTGACAAATGGCAATGTTACTAGATCAACAAATGTCAATCTTTCTAGTTTGACAAATGGCAATATACCCAATATGACTGATGCAAATCTTACCAAATTTTCTGTACGTGGTTGCACAAGGGTCATTCGAAAAAACCGTTTGCGTTGAAGGGAGTTAATAATCCTGCTTGCCAAAAAAATTCTTGGCTTAGCGCCGAAGTCTCGCTTTGCATACCTTATTCAATCTAAACCGTTTGTGTTGAAGAGATGCACAAATCCTGCGCAGTGAATTTTCCCTTGGCTTACTGCGGAAGACCATAGCTCTCACTTTGCATACATGTGTTTTATCTAAAATGTTTGCGATGAAGAGCTGAACAAATCCTGCTCGTCACATTTTCCATTGGCTTACTGGGGAAGCCGTCAGTGTACATACGGGTGTTCTATCTAAAACGTTTGCGATGTTAGAGTGGCAGCTAGTTGTTTCAAAATGCCCTTCACTACAAGAAATATGTCAACTTATGACCTTCTATCAGTGACCTTGGAAGAATTGGTCATAGATTTATGACCATTTGAGACCAATTGGTCAAAAGCTGTTCGAGGGGCTCCAAACCCTAAACCATTGCGACCATTTTGGTCAGAAAGGTCATAATTTCCTTACATGAAATGGTCATAAAGCTAACAGTGCTAGTCCGCTGCCTTATTTCTAGTTGTTAACGACCAATATAGATGGTCATAGCCTTGTAAATTGTGGTGGGTTGCTATGACTAGGCGCCACCTCATCAGTTTTGCCTATGTGTCATGTCCATGTGGCAGTTTTTGCCCTAGGTTGTGAAGCAACCTATATTTCTGTCATTCCAAAAATTCCCAAAAAAATCTCATAAATTCTTTGGGTCATATCTTCATCAAATATGTAAAAATCTTCCTTGCCTAGTTCAAAAATAATTCAAAATTATTCATTTTCCTATTCTGTTCAGAGGAACAGTTTGTGAAGGAAGTACCACTTTGGCATGTCCAAATAGTATCCATTTTCTACAGTGCTTTCCTATGACCAAATAAAGATCCTCCACAAAATGCCAGCTCAATCCATTTATTATTTTGAGCCGAGCTTCAACATTCGTATTTTTGTCCAGTGTGGTGGTTTGCAAAGCAAGTACCACCTAGGCTCCTCCTTTTGAGCTAGAAATTTGTGAAGACGGTCTTCTTAGTAACTGATCATCCTCAGCCAAAACTCACGCCCATTAGCCATGTACACTTCCCGTACCGCTAATCAAACACATGGCCGCTAATTCATGTTTGAGCATCGATCGGTCTCCTCGTGAGAATCTTATGTTGTAATTTTGTTCCTAGCACCTACCTGGGGAGTGCTCAACCCACTAGACATGTCTAGGCTGCCCAGAACACAAGGCAACGCCACGGTCACGTGGTGACCACGCGACGGGCATGCAAGTTTACGCGCTCTAGAGTTAGGGCCCTCGGCCACCGCCCAAACCTCGACGTATCACCACCAAACAATGTATTTATGATTAAATAGGTACTTATGTAACTAGAAATTATTTTTGGAAAAAATAAATAGCAAACTATGAGGCAGCTGCAGTTCAAATTTGACCCGCTTCCAACTAAATCGGCGGGAATTTGTCTTTTTCACCAGAGGTGGATCCAAACTTTTGAAACCCAACCATTTTGTCAATTGTGCATTAAATATGTCCTAATATTTTATAAAAATGATTTGGTACAATTTTGCAACAATTATTTGGTAGGTCCTTCACAAAAAAACCTCATTTCGGGCACTCGAAAAATGGAAAATGAATTTTCCGTGCAAAGCAAATGAAAACTCCCTTTGGCAACATTGTTTGGAATTCCAAGATGCACCCTTGTGCACAATGTGATATCATTTGAACAAACTATGCCATGAATGTGGCCATAAGGTTGATCATTTGGCTTGAAAGCCATTGATCTCCACACATGATAGCTCGTTTCTGAGAACACTTTTTTAAAAATAATTGCCGTATTACAAGTTTGTTATTTTTCCTGGGAACTTGGCCACATATGATGACACAATGCGAAGGTTTCCCAATTTCTTGATTTTTTTGAATTTTTTATGCCCGTTCCAAAATGCGGACAAAACGGCGGGAATGACCGTTCCTAGCTAGTGGTTGAATCTTGGAATTTTTTTGGTGTTTCTCTGATTAAATAGATACTTATGTACCTAGAAATGATTTTTGGAAAAAATAAATAGCAAACTATGAGGCAGCTGCAGTTCAAATTTGACCCGCTTCCACCTGAATCGGCGGAAATTTGTCTTTTTCACGAGAGGTGGATCAAAAAATTTTACACCCAACCATTTTGTCAATTGTGCATTAAATATGGCCTAGTATTTTATAAAAATGATTTGGTCCAATTTTGCAACAATTATTTGGTAGTTCCTTCACAAAAAAACCTCCTTTCGGGCACTCGAAAAATGGAAAATGGTTTTTTCGTCCAACGAAAATGAAAACTTCCTTAGGCAACATTGTTTGCTATTCCAATATGCACCCTTGTGCACAATATGAGATCATTTGAACAAACTATGCCATGAATGTGGCCATAAGATTGATCATTTGGCTTGAAAGCCATTGATCTCCACACGTGATAGTTCGTTTCTGAGAACACTTTTTTAAAATAATTGCCGTATTACAAGTTTGTTATTTTTCCTGGGAACTTGGCCACATATAATGACACAATGCGAAGGTTTCCCAATTTTTTAATTTTTTTTTAATTTTTTATGCCCGTTTCAAAACGCGGTCAAAACGGCGGGAATGACCGTTCCTAGCTAGTGGTTGAATCTTGGATTTTTTTTGGTGTTTCTCTGATTAAATAGATACTTATGTACCTAGAAATGATTTTTTTTAAATAAAGAGGAAACTACGAGGTAGCTGCAGTTCAAATTTGACCCGCTTCCTACTGAATCGACGAAATTTGTCTTTTTCACGAGAGGTGGATAAAAGCTTTTGACACCCAACCATTTGGTCAATTGTGCATTAAATATGTCCTAATATTTTAGAAAAATGATTTGGTCCAATTTTGCAACAATTATTTGGTAGTTCCTTCACAAAAAAACCCATTTTGAGCACTCAAAAAATGATTAAAAATAGCTAGAAATATGAAAAATGCATACAAATTGGTCCTAATCCATAAAATGTGGTCTAACTCTAGTGAAAATTTGTGTGGTGCCCTTTTGCAAAATATTTTTGATAGCTACTTCATAAAATCTTCTATTTTTAGTACTTAAAAACTATTCTACATCACTGATTTTCTGAACCAATCATAACTCTGTCCACGGATCGATGACATGGCGTCCATCCATCCATCCATCCATCTCTCCATCCCACATCCATCCATCCATCTATCTACAGAAAAGAAAAAAAGAAAAGAAAAAGAGATACCCACCACCCGCAGCCCAAACCCTAGCTCAGATCGACCCCTCCCCCCGTCGCCCCCTTCCTCCCTCGTCCCCATCTCCTAGCCGCCGCCCCCTTCCCGATCTAGATTCCTCCTCCACCGCCCCTCCCTTCCACCACCTAGTCGCCCCCTCAGCAGATCAAGCGAGCCGCCCAACCTCACCGGCCTCCTCCTTCTCTTCTGGTCAGATCCGACGGGCACATCTTCCTGCAGCCACGAGCGACCACCCCGGCCTCCACTCCACCGTTGGCATCCTTTCCCTCCCTCTCCGTAGATCCTTTTGGGAAGCCACCTCGAGGGTGTCGCCGCCACCAGCGGGAGGGGGAGGGCGCCGCCACCAGCGGGAGGGGGAGGGCGCTGCCATCAGCCGCGGCGGAGAGGTGGAGCCCCGGCACCCCCGACGGCTTTGCCGTCCCCAGGAGCCACTTCACCCCGCGCCTGAGCGCCAGCTGCTGCTCCTATCGCGTCACCACGCGGGTGAACAGCGGCGGATTCCCCGTACGTGAGGGCGAAGCAGGCGCAGGTAACACGACCGACCACCACCGCTACCATCAGGCGCGATCCCTTTCGCTTATCTGCTGAGGATGGATGGATGGATGGATGCAGGTTTGTGTGGGATGAGGGAAAGTACCCAGGTCGCCAAGATCGAGGATGACATGAAGGTAACTAACTCTGCTTCTCTCTCTATTCATTAGCCCACTTCTTCTTCATACTGACCAAATCACGCATGGATGCCAATGAGATTTTGGAACATTGGCAGCAACTTAACACTGCATTAGCTAGGCTAGTTGGGTACTGTATTTTGGACAGTGTTGATCTTGCCTACCAAGTGCAGTCTTAGTTTTATACATACCTTCATTTTATTTTGTGCTCATAGATGCAAATAAGTGTTTTGGTTGGATGTTACATTTACAGAAGGACTGAATATGCCCTTTTGTCTAGTACACCCAACACCACCTGAGGATCAAATTCACTGTTAGAAAGTTAGAAATTGATATTACAGGTTCCTTATAGTGCAAACCAAAGCAGCTACTCCAACAACCATCAAATGAAACCATGTTTTTTAAAATTAAAGGGTCTGATTGATATTGGTCCTTCTTTTGACAGATATAATATGTATACTCTATTCTCTTACAACTAATAACATTTTAAAACTTCTTTTGGTCGTGCTTTCGCTTTCACTACAGACCAGATCAGTGGTGAATGAAAGAAACAAGTGCACAACTAGTATCAGTGGGCTTGTATTTTTCTTGTGTAGCTGCTCTGCACTTGTTGTACAGCAAGTTGATCACTATCTACCCTGCTGGGAATTTTCACTTTATATAAAATTTTGAGAGGCAAATGCTGGCTAGGAACTCAACTCTGCTTCTTGTTGTTGGAGTTTTAGGCTTGTTGCATAGTTCGTAGCTTCAAGTGTACTCTGGCTTCTAGCCACAGTGCACTACAAATTATTATAGAATTACAAAGTGTACACAACATTGCACCTTACACATTCTTCTCTTGTGAAATCAAATGCCATGACTGGGCATTCTTTTATCAACTTGTTGTACATTTGCTCTGCTTTAGGCTACTGTATAACTTGTGCCTTTTAACTTGATGTACATAGCATGCAATTTTTTACTGTATCACATTCACACATGATACTCTTAATATAGAGTTGTTTTCCGAGCTAGTTCTGTTTACTCTTAATATAGGTCTATTTGTCACCAATACTTGCCTGCTATGCTATAGTAGACCTTGTTCATATTTATTAGCTAAGTTTGCTTGTCCTTGGTATCTATATGCATGCCATTTGTGTTTCAGGCTTTCTCTAAAATGAAATAATAGGCCTATTAGTCACCAATACTTGAGTTAATCTAACTCCTTACCTGCTATGCTATAGTAGGCCTTGTTCATATTTATTAGCGAAGTTTGCTTGTCCACAGTGATCCATATACATGCCATTTGTGTTTAACGTTCTCTGAAATGAAATAATAAGATTCACACTCCATGGACCAGGACGACCACCGGGACCTCCACGGCGATGATGAAGCCTGCACATGGTCGAGCTCGATGGAACAACAGTGCCTCAGTGTGGTGCAGCCGAGTTGGGCCACTCCGGTGCATCAGGAACTCTGCATGCTGCTGTCCTTTGTCTCATCATCTTAACTTCTGTTGTCCTTTGTCTCATCATCTTAACTACTACAGTAGTAGGAGTATTTTATATGCTGTTCATTTCTTGGCCGCCCAGCATGTTTGCTAATCATCCATCTGCCTCATGTTATATGATCCCTACCTAGTAACTTCATTGTATGCAGACTTGTGGTGTTGGTTCAATTTAGTCAAATTAATATATATACTGCTATGCCACAACTACTACTACTGTCTGCATTTAATCCTGATTAGTAGCTTCATCCATAAGTGGCAAACAAAAAAATGTTGATTTTCATCTTATCTCTGTGACAACCAATGGAGTTGAATTGCAGCATGCATGTCAAAGCTGGGTTCAATTCTTGGGCAATATATGGTAGTTTCCACTCTTCACGCCCAAGATTAGTATGCTGCAGCTCTCCCTCCTCACTCCATACATCCAGGTACTAGTTACCCAACGAGCAGCCCTGCACCTCGCTGGATCTCGCCCAAACCCCGCTCATCTTGCTGCTTGTGGCAGGGAATACTCTCTGTTGAGTATTTTGAGGAATGAATATCTGTTAAATATGGAGTTAGGATCATCTAATAAAATTTCTACTATATATAATATATATGCATGAAACTGAGATTGCTAGCATCATTTACACAAGATACACCCTTTGAATTGAATTGATTGGTTCAGTTTCGTATATTCTTCACCCAGCCTTCTATCATGCTTATAACTAGTGCTCTGCTCATGTTGTTAGACAGGATTTTCACTTCCTGCCATCCCAACCTTCTATCATGCTTACAAGATTTTTCTTTGCACGGCAGTAGCACCAGTACCTTGCTGCTGTTGGGAACGGAAGGGAGCTGTTCCATGCATTGAATCTGGGGAGAAAATCACCTTCGGCATGTACACCATCACCTTGGGCATGCTTGTGCCGCTGCTGCTCGGCCTCAACATGTCCTGGAGTGCCATTAGCGCCGCCCTCACGCTCATCTTCCTCGACTTCAAGGACGCTCGCCCCTGCCTCGAGAAGGTAATTGTGTGTCCATCCGTCTGCAGTTAACTAAGTTGTGCCCCATTGATGTCCTACTAATGTTAATTGTTACTACCATGGTGCTGATGCTGTTCAGAATATGATATGTGCCTTAATTCTAAGTTCTGGTCTCTCTTAAGAGACATTTCTAGCTTTTCTGACTCAAAGTTGTTAACTTGGTACTGCATGAGTTTTACTACTGCTAACACAGAGAGTATTTACTACTGCCAACACAGAGACTTTGTATGCATGCTACCTGATGAGTGCTTTCTTTGTAATATTTCACCTTCGTATGCATAGGTTTATTCGGTTTGAATTCTGCATGACATGAAATAGATATTTACAGTGTTTTTCTCAACTTGTTTTCACTGTCACTTGATATATACTTGCTTGTACTTGAAGCTGTGGGTTAATGTTGGTGGTTTTGTTCTACTTGGATGCATTGGTACCCATCATCGAGCGAACGGATGCAACAGCGGCAAGAAGCTCATGGCTGTGTGCATCTAAAGCACACCATGGACACCATCCACTTCCTCATAAATGCTAACTCAATCCAGATCATCGTCGACACTATCATCCACAGGTATCTTCCTTGGTTCCCTTTATTCTCTCCTGCCTTTGTGAAGTTTAGTATGCGTGTGCTGACGAGTATTGTTAGATCTTGCCAGTTGAATGTATGGTCGTGATAGTAGAATGGTATTTTGTTTTAGGCGCAATGTGTTGTAGTGCAGTTTTTTTGCACAACCTGCATATGTGCCATGCATATTCATATTGTTTCTCTGTTTCTTATATGAACTACTATCTCATTTTAACTAGCTCGACAACAAAAAGCATGGTACTAGCTGAATGTTGAATGGTCTGTTCTTGAATGGTCTGTTCATAATATATTTGCCCCAGTTTTTCTCATTCTTTTCTGATTCATGTAACAGGATGACAGAGGAAGCCATGTTGCTGTTTTGTTTGGTCTCAGCCCTGACTATCGCCGTCGAGCGAGTCCGGCGTGTTGTTCTTCTGACTATGGTTCCAGCCCTGACTACCGAAGTTTTTATCCTGTTGAAGTTGCATAGAAATATGAGAGAGTCCAGCGAGTCCAGGAGCTTGTGAAGTAGTACTATATTACACTTGTAGAGCTTGTAAAGTATTGTATTATACATGGCCCTTTGTACTGGCATGGATAGAGCTTGTAAAGTATTGTATTATGTGATCTGGTTGCTCTTGTTTAAGTATTATGTGTGTTTTTTGTCTCTGCGAATCTGAATACTACTTGAAATATGAAGAATATGAGTCTGATAGATGAGACCCACTTACCTGACAAATTGAAACCTGTTACCAGAACCTGACAACTAGGACCCATCTGACTAGTGGACCCATTTAATAAAAAAGAAATGAAATTGTTTAGCCAAAATGGCCGCGGCCCAACAATAAAAAAGGCTGCCATATTGGGCTTGGCCCATGATCCTGACCAAAATTGATGAAAAAAAACACAAATAGGCTGAATTGTTGGGCTCGGCCCATGTAGAAAATCGAATTGGACCGGGCTGAATCTTGTGCCACATCAGCTTGCCACGCTGGATGCCTACATGGCCTGGGGGAGGTTGCTAGTGACCAAAACGCCACAGTAGGAATATTTTGGTCGTAAACATCTTTGACCATTCCAGAAGAAAGGTCGCTATAGTCAGTTTACGACGCCTAGCTTTTGACCTTCTGTTTTTGGTCACAAAAAGGTCATAAATGGAAATTTGTGACCTTTCAGTGACCAATAGTGGTGGTCATAAGTTGACATATTTCTTGTAGTGTTTGTTGACTATTATTCGAGTGAGCCTTCTCCCAAAATGGACACGAAAATTAACACAGCATGTCGGGTGCCATTCCATGATAGCATGCCAAGTTTCATGAATTTCAGACGAGTTTTGGATTTACTAGAATTTAAAAACAAAGTATCTCATCATTTTGCCGGCAGTAAATAGTGATGGTGTTTCAAATTCATTCCCATTTCTTGCATGGGACCTAAGCATGCACCCAAGGACACAGATTTGATTTTCAACCAATTTATATGCACTCGAGCTTGTGCATGTAGTTCAAATTTGAATTATGCACATAAAATGCCTAGAAACCCCAGTTAATATATAAAAATGTCCAAACAAACCCCAAAAATTTCCAAAATTGAACACAACACTCCTGTTGTTCTATGTTGACATTAGAAATTTTTTGAAAGCACTAACAGGCAACGGGTATCATTTTATCCCTAAAGGTGGCACGTTCCCTACTGAAACCATCAGCTTGTTGTGAGAAGCTCTGGTTTGTGAGAAGCTTATACCCAAACCCACCCCAAATGATACAAAAAAATTACCATGGCATGTCGGATGCCATTCCATGATAGCATGCCAGGTTTCAAAAATTTCAGACGAGTTTTGGATTTACTAGAATTTAAAAACAAGGTATCTCAATGTTTGCGGCCGAGTGACGGTGGCAGGGTGTTTGACATTCATTCCTATTTCTTGCATGGGATCTAAGCATGCAACCAAGGACACATATTTGAATTTTTAACCAATCTATATGCATTAGAGCATGTGCATGTAGTTTAAATTTGAATTATGCACATAAATGCATTGAAAACTCAATTAACGCATAAGAAGTGTGCTAACGAACCCCAAAAATTCCAATATTTAACACAACACTCATGTTGTTCTATGTTGACACTAGAGAAAAAATTTAAATCAAGAAAAGGCAACGGCTATCGTTTCGTCTAGAAAGGTGAAACATTCCCTACTGAAACCATTAGGTTTGTTGTGAGAAGCTCTGGTTTGTGAGAAGCTTATACCCAAACCTGCCCCAAATGGGACAAAAAATTTACGACGGCTTGTTGATGCCGCTCCATGATAGCATGCTATGTTTCATGAATTACAGACGAGTTTTGGATTTACTAGAATTTAAAAATCAGGTATCTCAATGTTTGTGGCCGAGTGACGGCGGCAGGGTGCTTGACATTCATTCTCATTTCTTGCATGGGACCTAAGCATGCAACCAAGGAGACAGATTTGAATTTTCAACCAATTTATATCCATTAGAACATGTGCATGTAGTTCGAATTTGAATTATGCACATAAATGCATTGAAAGGTCAATTAATGCATAAAAATGTCCTAACGAACCCCCAAAAATTTCAAAATTTAACACAACACTCCTGTTGTTCTATATGTTGACACTAGAGAAAAAATTGAAATCAAGAAGAGGCAACGGATATCGTTTCGTCCAGAAAGGTGAAACGTTCGCTACCGTAACCATGAGGCTTGTTGCAGAAGCTCTGGTTTGTGAGAAGCTTATACCCCAAACTGCCCCAAATGGGACAATATTTTTACCACTGCATGTTGCTACCGTTACATGATGGCATGTCAAGTTTCATGAATTTCAGATGATTTTCCCATTTACTAGAATTTTAAAACCATGTATCTCAATGTTAGCAGCCGAGCGACGATGGCAAAAGGTGTTTGACATTCATTCCCATTTCTTGCATGGGACCTAATGTTGCAACCAAGGACACACATTTGATTTTTCAACCCGTTTATATGCATTGGAGCATGTGCATGTAGTTCAAATTTGAATTATCCACATGAATGCATAGAAAACTTGGTTAATGTATAAAAATGTCCATGCAAACCCCAAAAAATCTCAAAAATTGCAAACACTCATGTTGTTCTATGTTGACACGAGAACTTTTTTTGAAAGTAAGAAGATGCAACAAATATCGTTTCGTCCCAAGGTGGCACGTTCCCTACCGAAACCATCATGCTTGTTGTAAGAGAAGCTCTGGTTTTCGAGAAGATTATACCATAATCTGGCCCAAATGGGACAATATTTTTTACCCCAGCATATTGATGTTGTTCCATGATAGCATGCCAAGGTTCATGAATTTCAGACGAGTTTTGTATTTACTAGAATTACAAAAAAAGCACCTCAACGTTTGCCGGAGAGCCACGATGCTGTGGTTTTGCATATCACTAGAACAATTGACATTAATAGAATTTACAATAACATCATTGCAATCATCCTTTTCATTCAAGGAGCAATCATGAATCACTTTATAAATTTCTTCGTTTAACACTTCATCACAATTTTCAGATTCAAGAATCTCAAGCAAAACTTCATAAAGATAATCTAGTGAACTCAATTCATTATCAACTGATTCATCATAATTGGATCTTTTGAAAAGATTAGCAAGTGGATGAGGATCCATATCAATAGGTTTTTAGCAAGCAAAGATGCAAGCAAGTAGAAGACACATGGCAACATAAGCAAAGAGACAAACAAGAGATCTGACTAGAAAAAGGCAAATGGAAAAGAAGGCTACTAAAAAGGAAAATATTTGTGAAGTAGGGGAGATGAAAATGAGAGGCAAATGGAAAATAATGTAAATTGCAATGAGATGAGATTTGTGATTAGGAACCTGATCGATGTTGATGATGTCTCCCCGGCAATGGCACCCGAAATTCCTTCTGATGTCGCTTGAACTACGTCGGTATTTCCCCAAAGAGGAAGGGGTGATGCAGCACAGCTAGAGTAGGTATTTCCATCAGTGATGAGACCAAGGTTATCGAACCAGTAGGAGAACCAAGCAACACTATGTAAACGGTACCTGCACACAAAGAACAAATACTTGCAACCCGACGCGTAAGAGGGGTTGTCAATCCCTCCCGGATAAAAGATAGATTTGTTTTGTAGTAGATTGGATAAATAGATCTTGCAATAAAGCAAAATAAAATAAATAAAGGAAAAGTGCAGTAAGGTATTTTTGAGTTTTTGGGATAACAGATATGAAAATAAAGGTGAATAAAAAATAGATCTCGAAGGCAAATATGATAAAGAATAAACCCGAGGGCCGTAGATTTCACTAGTGGCTTCTGTGAAAAAAATAGCATATGGTGGGTAGACAAAGTACTGTTGGGCAATTGGTAGAACTTCAAATAATTATGACGATATCCAGGCAATGATCATTATATAGGCACCACGTCCAAGATTAGTAGACCGACTCCTGCCTCCATCTACTACCATTACTCTACACATCAACCGCTATCCAGCATGCATCTAGTGTATTAAGTTCATGGAGAAACAGACTAATGCAATAAGAACAATGACATGATGTAGACAAGATCTATTCATGTAGGAATAGACACCATCTTGTTATCCTTAATAGCAATGATACATACATGTCATGTCCCCTTCTGTCACTGGAACTGAGCACCGTAAGATCGAACCCATCAGAAAGCACCTCTTCCCATGGCAAGAAAAATCGATCTAGTTGGCCTAACTAAACCAAAGATTCGAAGAAGAAATACGAGGATATAAGTAATCATGCATATAAGAGATCAAAAGAAGACTCAAATAACTTTCATGGATAAAATAGATCTGATCATAAACTGAAAGTTCATCGGATCCCAACCAACACACCACAAAAAGAGTTACATCAAATAGTTCTCCAAGAGACCATTGTATTGAGAATCAAAAGAGAGAGAGAGGAAGCCATATAGCTACTAACTATGGACCTGAAGGTCTACGATGAGCTACTCATGCATCATCCAAGAGGCACCAATGATGATGATGAACCCCTCCGTGATGTCTTGATTGGATCTGGCGTTTTTGGAACTTGCGGCGGCTGGAATTGTGTTTCGTCGACTCTCCTAGGGTTTTTGGATTTTGGGGGTATTTATAGAACAAAGAGGCAGTGTGGGAGGCGGCCGAGGTGGGCACAATCCACCAGGGTGCGCCTGGGCCCCCAGGTGCGCCTAGGTGGGTTGTGCTCCCCTCGGAGCCCCCTCTAGTACTTGTTTGGCCCAACAGTTGTCTTCTGGTCCAGAAAAAATCTCCAAAAAGTTTTGCTGTGATTTTCTGCGAAGTAAAAAACAAGCAAAAACAGCAACTGGCATTGGGCACTATGTCAATAGGTTAGTCCCAAAAAATGATTGTAAAACATCCAAAATTGATAATATAACAACATGAAATAATAAAAAATTATAGATACGTTGGAGGCGTATCACTCTTTCGGACTAAATGTAAATAAACCGTAATTAACCGATCTAAATAAAAAAACCTAACTGTTCACGGGATCTAATCTAAGACGTTATATTGAAATCGAACGGAGGAGGCGGCGGCGGCTTATAGTGACGGGCCATGGCGACGCGGGTGGCTCGGGCGACGGTGGCGGGGCTTCTCCGGCGGTCGGCGGCGGTGGCAGAGGTGTCAGGGAGATGCAGCTCGGCGGGGGCGTCACAGGGATGGGGTCGGTGATGGACGAGGTCAACGGACGGCGTCGAGGCAAGGTAGTAGAGGCTCGGGTGGTTGGTGCGCTCTGGCGAGAGCTTGGCGACATCGAAGCGCGGTTGTGGTCGCTCATGTGCATCACGAAGATGTCAAACAGGACCGAAAGAAACTGGGCCGATGGCCGAAGGTTGAGGGGCGGAGAGGGCTCACCTGCGTTGGAGACAGCGACGAACAACGGCGGCGGTCGTGAGATTGGGACAGAGAGGGTGAGCGAGGTGTTGGGTTTTTCGACATGGCGTTTAGGGGGTTCAGTCGAGGTGGTTGAGGGGTATTTATAGGACAAAGACTTGGAGGAGGAGGTGCGCTCCGGTGTGTGCGGGATACAGGCGGTTGTTACGGGAGAACAGAGACGACGTGGGCCCTGTCGGTCAGCGGGCGTCGGAATGGCGGTGGTGTTCAGGCGGCCGGTCTGTAGTGGACTCGAGCGCAGGGGCACGCCGCTGCGTAGGTGGCTGGGCCGCGTGGCTGTTGGGCTGGCCAGCCTGGCGCCTGGCTGGCGCCGGCTGCGTTTTTTTTTATTTTGACAAAAAATAAAATACGAATAGAGAAAAAATAAAAAAAATAATTTTATATAGACAATATACATATCAAAATTCTTAGAAAAATAAATCCTAAATGGTGAACTATTTTTCAGAGGCAAAATCCAAACTTTATAAAAATATTTTTTTTGAAAATTCCAAATAAAACCCAATTTGAATTCAAATAATTTTGGCATTATTTTCTTCTAACTTTTTGAGGCGTCATGTTACCTCCTCTCATATTTTTTGATTAAAGTATTTGTCAAAAAATTTTGAAATGAATTTTGAATGCCAGTTTGAAGTGAATTTTAATTCAAATAGAAAATATTCAAATGCCTTTGTGTTTTTTCAAATTCCACCACAATCAAACAAAATGCAATAGATGCTTAGCTAAAATTGCCGAACATTCCAAATTGAAAATTTGGGATGTTACAAAAGAAAACTGGGGTGGGGCTTTGTGGCAGTCTGATCCGCCGCCACGTAGGACTCTGACACCCCCGGCTGACTCAAGTCCTCCCTCCTGGTCTCACCTCTTCCACTCCGCTTCTGCTTCCCCTTTATTTGCATCCACACCCTCCTAGTCTGAATCCGCCCCTGTACCTCTCCTACCACCGCCCAAGCATTGTCGGATGTCAGCAACACCCATCCACATGATCGCTTGCCTTGTACTACGGTGTCATCCAATGAGGATCCGTCCGCAGCCAGGTATCCTCCGACCGCCTGTCAACGCCGTCCATGGTGTGTACTGTAAGTGCATCTAGTGCCACCCCTAGTTGGTTTTGGAGTATTGACGACAAAGTTGGTTGAGGGACTAATGCGTTTGTGAGAATTGCAGGATAACGCAGGAAGTGTCCCTCATTGATTCGGTTTACCTACCGGAGATGACCCCTAAAAATGTATGAAGACATTGAAGACAATGGTGGTGTGTGAAGATATTCACACTGAAGACTATGACATGAGAAGACATTGAGTGAAGACTATGGAGCGCGAAGACTGAGTTGTTTTGTTGTTTCCTTTTCTTCTTTGTTGAGTCATAGGAATCACCATACTGTTAAGTGGGGTCCAAGTGAACATAGTCAGAGTGACTGAAGTGATGCTCAACCCAAATCCTATATCTTCGAGCGAAGACAATGAGAGCAAATCTTATCCAGAGCTGGATGAGTCAGATTTGCTTCTAGCCCAAGTAAAGTTGCCGTGTGTGTTTGAAATCTGACCGTTGGAACACGTGTCAGTTCCTTAGTGACCCAGGGTCATTTCGGACATATCAGGTCGGGTTGCCTTGTGGCTATAAATAGCCCACCCCCTACACCATAAATTGGTGGCTGCTCAGAGTTAGTTTACGAATTTTGTCGTTTTGAGAGCAACCCACCTTGAAGCCTTTGAGAGAGAAATCCTTGCGAGGACATAGCCCAAACACCCAGAGCCAAAGAGTGTTAGGCATCACTGAAGTCTTTTTGTCTGTGTGACCTGAAGACTTATTACACTTGAGGACTGTGTATCCTCCAGCCGGTTAGGAGTCGCGTTCTGAGCATCCAAGAGTCATTGTGGATTGCCGGTGAACAAAGTCTGTGAAGGTTCGGAAGTCTACCTTGAAGACTTACCAGAGTGATTGGGCGAGGACTGTGTGTCCTTAGCTCAAGGGGAATAAGGTGAAGACGCGGTCTTCTGAGTTGAATCTCAGCCTCCCTAACCAGACATACAGTTGTCACAGCAACTGGAACTGGTCCAACAAATCATGTGTCTTCAACAAGTGACTGGTTCTATCCCTTCCCTCCTTTACTTTGAGTTTGTCTTCGTGAAGTCATTGCTTAATTGCCTTATCTGTTTGACTTCATTGCTTGACTACTTTCGTTGATTGGCTTCGTACTATCTTCCATCCTGATCCTTACTACCTAGCTGCTATTAGTCTTTGTACATTCACATTATTGCATACTTGACTATGGTTTGCTTGTTGTAGTTTATCTTCCGCTGCATATCAATTAGGTCATTTCTATTGTTTGTCTTCGAAACTTCCATGTTTTGAAGACTTAGATAAAAATCGCCTATTCACCCCCCTCTAGTCGTTAACTAGCACTTTCAATTGGTATCAGAGCAAGGTACTCCCTTGTTCTGTGTGATTCGGTTTAACCACCTGGAGTTTAGCTATGTCGACTGCAGGGATAATCAAAGTCTCCGCTGCTTGCCCCGTGTTCGATGGAACTGAATATCCCTACTGGAAGAATAAGATGCGCATGCATCTTGAAGCCATTGATGTCGAACTCTGGTATGTCGTCAAGAACGGCGTTCCAAAAACTGGTGAAGGTGTCACCCCTGCTGATGTCAAGAAGTTTATTCAACTGGACTCAACTGCAAAGAACATTGAGGGAGTCCTGGATTAGGGGGTGTCCGGATAGCCGGACTACCATCATCAGCCGAACTATCATCGGCCGGACTATCATCATCGACCGGACTCCAAGACTATGAAGATACAAGATTGAAGACTTCGTCCCATGTCCGGATGGGACTTTCCTTGGCGTGGAAGGCAAGCTTGGCGATACGGATACGTAGATCTCCTACCATTTTAACCGACTCTATGTAACCCTAGCCCTCTCCGGTGTCTATATAAACCGGATGGCTCTAGTCCGTAGGACACAACAACAACCATTACAATCATACCATAGGCTAGCTTCTAGGGTTTAGCCTCCTTGATCTTGTGGTAGATCCACTCTTGTAAACATCCACAATATCAATATTAATCAAGCAGGACGTAGGGTTTTACCTCCATCAAGAGGGCCCGAACCTGGGTAAAACATTGTGTCCCTTGTCTCCTGTTACCATCCGCCTAGACGCACAGTTCGGGACCCCCTACCCGAGATCCGCCGGTTTTGACACCGACATTGGTGCTTTCATTGAGAGTTCCTCTGTGTCGTCACCGATAGGCTTGATGGCCTCTTCAATCGACAACGACGCAGTCCTGGGTGAGACTTTTCTCCCCGGACAAATCTTCGTATTCGGCGGCTTCGCACTGCAGGCCAACTCACTTGGCCATCTGGAGCAGATCGAAAGCTACGCCCCTGGCCGCCAGGTCAGGTTGTCAGATCAGGTTTGGAAGCCTAAACTTCACGGCCGATATCCGCGGGGACTTGATCTTCGATGGATCTGAGCCACAGCCGAGCGTGTCGCGCTGTCACGATGGGCATGACCTAACTTTGCCATCGGACAGCACCTTGGAGGCCGCACACGAATCCGCTCCGACCCATAGTCCGGAGCCGATCGCTTAGATCGAGGACGGATGGCTGGACACCGCCTCGGAGGCTGCAACTTCTACGGCGATGGAGCCGAACACTTATCTTGTCCTGCATAAAGCCCATGACTCCGAGGTGTCGGACCCCCTGCCGGACTCCGAACCTCCTGCGCCCCTGCTAGTCGAATCCGATTGGGTGCCGATCATGGAATTCACCGCTGCGGACAGCTTTCAGCACTCACCCTTCGGCGATATCTTAAATTCGCTGAAGCGTCTCTCACTATCCGGAGAGCCCTGGCCGAACTACGGCCAGGATGGTCGGGACGCGGACAATGAAGAAATTCAGAGCCCACCCACCACCCACTTCGTAGCCACAGTCGACGATCTAACCGACGTGCTAAACTACGACTCTGAAGACATCAACGGTACAGACGACGATGCCGGAGACGATCAAGAACCAGCGCCTACAGGGCACTTGAAGGCCACTTCGTCACATGACATACATATGGTGGACACCCCAAGGGTAAGAGATACCGAGGAACAACGGACGCGGCAGAGGATAATCCCGCCAATAAACAACCAAAACGGCGACGTAGACGCCGCCTAAGTCCCGCCTCGATCAAAGCAACATTCCTAACGACCCAGCGATAGAGCAGGGCAAACCAGCGGACGACGAACATACAACCAAGCAACCATCCGAACAGGACGAACCGGATAATCAACCCCTTCACGGAGCAATCAACAGTCCGGACACACCACCGGAGCATAAGAACCTTCACAAAAGACTCGTCGCCACTGCAAGAAGTTTGAAGAAGGAAAAAGGAAGCTCAAAACAGCGGAAGACATACTCAGAATGAAGTGGAGCAAAATACTCAAGACCGCAGACAAATATGGCAATGGCCATCAAACAAAGAGCTACCCGAAGCGCAAGCTGCTGCCAGAATTTGACGAGGAAGCCATAGAGCCCTCACAGTCAAAAAATAAAGAGGCCGCCTGGCCGGATAGACGGCCAGATGACAGGCCAAAAGCGACAAGCGGCACCGCACACAAGCCGACTTATGATCCTGGGAAAACGGACGGCCCAACTAGGTCCATCTACGGGCCAAAAAAGGAGGGCCCCAGGAAGTAACACAACACGACAAGTGTTCGAAGACAGCGGCACACCCAAATACAGGGGCGCCGCACACCCGCTATGTTTTACCGATGAGGTGCTGGATCATGAATTTCCAGCAGGGTTCAAACCCATAAACATAGAGGCATACGACGGCACAACAGACCCAGGAGTCTGGATAGAAGATTACATACTACACATACACATGGCTAGAGGAGATGATCTCCACGCCATAAAATACCTACCCCTCAAGCTCAAAGGGCCAGCTCGGCATTGGCTCAAAAGCCTCCCAGAAAACACTGTTGGAAGTTGGGAAGAGCTTGAGGACGCGTTTAGAGCAAATTTTCAAGGGACTTATGTCCGCCCTCCGGATGCAGACGATCTGAGTCATATAACCCAACAGCCCGGAGAGTCAGCGCGCAAATTCTGGAACAGGTTCCTTACCAAAAAGAACCAAATAGTCGACTGTCCGGACGCGGAAGCCTTAGCAGCTTTTAAACACAACGTCCGAGACGAATGGCTCGCCAGACACCTCGGCCAAGAGAAGCCAAGAACAATGGCCGCGCTAACAAGCCTCATGACGCGCTTTTGCGCAGGAGAAGACAGCTGGCTAGCAAGATGCAGCACCAGCGACCCGAGTACATCCGAGATCAGAGATGGAAACGGAAAATCACGGCGCAGGAAAGATCAGCGCCGGAATAAAGAAAAAAGCCCAAAGGGCACGGCGGTCAACGCCGGATTCAAAAGCTCGCGGCCAAACAATAAAACACTGCCTCTTAAGGACAACAGCGACGAGCTATCAAATTTAAACAAAATTTTAGATCGGATATGTCAAATCCACAGTACCTCCGGAAGGCCTGCAAACCATACCAACCGAAATTGTTGGGTTTTTAAACAGTCCGGCAGACTCAACGCCGGACACAAGGGGCTCGATGCGCCAAGCGAGGACGATGACGAACCCCACCAGCAGAGCACCGGAAGTCAAAAGACTTTCCCACAAGAAGTCAAAATAGTAAACTCACTTCATGTGATAGTACGGAAAACCAACACGGCACTCGCTAAGACAAGTGTCGCACGGTCCACCCCAGCGGAACACCGAGATTGGATGTCAAAACCAATCACTTTCGACCATCTGGATTAGTCCAGAAGTATCCGGAACGCAGGATAGACTGCCCTGATATTGGATCCCATAATAGACGGACTGCAATTCACGCAGGTTTTGATGGACGGCGGCAGTGACTTAAACCTGCTATATCCGGACACAATCCGCAAGTTGGGATAGACCCTACTACAATTCGGCATAGCCGCACTTCCTTCAAAGGAGTGGCGCCAGGCCCTTACGCCAGGTGCACAGTTTCATTATTACTAGAAGTTGTGTTCGGGTCACCTGACAACTTCCGACGAGAAAAGCTAACCTTTCATGTCGCCCCATTTAAAAGTAGCTATCAAGCATCACTGGGACGGGAAGCTTTCGTCCGCTTCAATGCAATACCACATTACGCGTCTCTTACGCTTAAAATGCCCGGTCCACGTGGCATCATTTCATTAAAAGGTCGCCTGAGACCCCGGACACGGCTGGACGAGTCCGGAATAAATAAGCTAGGGGCTGCCTAGCCACACACCCCTTCACAAGGGTTTGTACATATAAGCCATAATGAGCTAGCATAGGCTCAGCTTTATTAATCTATATTTCAATTTTTTATGCACTTTCTCGCACGATTTCTTTTCAAACTAAGTTCCTCTGTTTTTACAGATGAACATCGTGCACACCCGTCCAGGATACGGCACAACGGAGACACAGGCGCAGACGTGCAGTAGGGACCCGTTGCAAGGACTCTTTTCAGACTAAGATCCTACGTAAACCATTCTTACTGTCTCTTGTTGCTATAATCCCCTGGTTTCTCATTATAACCAGAGTGGAGACTGGCATTTTGGCATCGGCCGCGCCAGAAGAACCTGCCCGTACCTGGACACAAGGGGCTTAGGGCATTGTTTTGCCCGCTATTGTAAAGACCGAACACCTTCGGGAGTGTTCGGCGTCTCGAGTTAGGCCTTATATGCATCAGCTCCGAATCATGTCTTTGGTCAAATGTTGGGTTTGCCCGGCTCCTGTGTTTTGCTGCCTTACATTCTGTATCATCGGCTAACGCGGCACCAGGAGAACTACTGCGATTGTGCCCCAGTTTGGCTGGGCGAGCACCTCAGTAGAGAAAGCCGAAAACTGACTATCATGATACAGCGAGAGACTGGTCAACCACTCGATCGACCATGGGAATGTTTAGAATTCCTCCGCCTCGACGAAGGGCCGTTTCCCAGTTAGGCACATACGCGCCCCAAATTTGGAGAGCGCGGTGCCCCCAGGGGCTATGTCGTAGCCCCATCCTCGAACTCCATGGCTAAGTGAAAGTGATAAAGCATTATAGTCCGGTTGCCTCGTTTGCTACGCTACCACCTCCTTTACAGGACCGAGACGTCGGATTAAGTGTGAAAACGCGCTATTTTTTGCGAACACCCCCGCACCTTGTGCGTGGGGGCTGAAGCCGACGACTGCCATCTTTCAGGTTATACACACGTATACATGAACGGCCGCATAGGAGATATTCTATTACTTGAACGCACAAGTATAAAAGGCGCTTACATCATAAATATTGTTTTACATCATAAAAACGTTCATTCGAACGTAACATTTTTTGAGCACTGCGACTCTATTACACGAGCACCACGCAGCACTTCGCCAAAATAGTGCTCGGCGGGTAACCGGTTATCGTCCGAACCCGGGGTCGCAACAGCGGTGGCATCCATCTCTGTCCAATGTGTCTTCACACGGGCGAGTGCCATCCGCGCACCCTCTATGCAGGCCGACCGCTTCATCGCCTTGATATGCGGCACCGCTCCAAGAAATTGCTGCAATAAGCCAAAGTAACTCTTCGGCTCGGGCCTATCCGGCCAGACATGGGTCACTATATCCGTCATAGCAAGCCCGGACAACCTATTTAGCTCAGCCCACTCGGCCAAACGGTCGGTCAGCGGAAGTGAACACTCCGGACTATGGAATTGAGACCAAAACAGCTCTTCCGTCTTGTGATCCTTCTGGCTTCGAAAATGCACAACGGCATCCGCCGCACTCGCTGCTAAGTCCATATAAGGGTCCTCTGGACCCCACAGTTGGCCCAGCTGAGCATACTTTGGATCCGTAAACCTTCGGCGCAGCAGAAAAGGCTTGCCAGCTACAATTTCTCCGGCCTGGCGCAGCTCTTCCTTTATAGCCCGCATTGCAGAGCGGGCATCCTTGGCTTCGGCGGTGGCCTTCTCCAGGTCTTCTTGCCCCGCTAGGCGCTCCTTCCCAAGAGCCTCATTGCGGTCGGTAGCATCTTTTAACTTCACGGCCATTTCGGCCATCTCTTCCCTGCTCCGGCAGTGTGCGGACCCTTTCGGCCGCTAACTCCTCGGCCGCCCTCGAGGCTGCCGCATTACTCCTTCTGGCCTGCTCCTTGGCTTGAGCAAGTTCGGCCCGAAGGCTCTCCACAGCAGCGGCACTATCTGCATTTCACACACATGTTGTAAGGAGCTGGCTTCGGCTCCCTTACCAAGTGACCGCACAGAAACACTTACCTTGCGACTCATCAAGTCGCCTGTTGACCAGCGTGATGTCCGCATCCGCAACAGCGAGTTGCCGCTTTAGTTCAGCAACTCCATCAGTCCGGCTGGCCCCCGGACGACCCGCCACCTGCATCGGCACGGCGGAAATTTAAACCTGCGATTTTGATCCTCGGCACGCTGTCGATTTCGACAACCTACCGAGTCTCAGGGGCTACTATCTATACAGGGCGCATTCTATATGCAAAACTGTTAAAAGGTGTGTCATTTTTACGTACCTCAAACCCCGCCAGCAAACTCCTGACGGCATTATGCAACCCGCCTTCGGCGGACGAAATCCTTTCAATCACCATGCTCATCAATGCGTGGTGATCTTCTGAGATAGACGCCTTCTCAAGCAGATCCTTCAGCCGTACACCAGTTGGCGCCGAACTATCCGGCTTTGCCAAACCAGGGGGCTCCCTCCGTGACGACACTTCAGGCTCGTCCGCCCTATCCGACGGCGCCCCGGACGGAGGCGTCTCGCTCTCCATCATCTCCGGACGAAGGTCCCCCGAAGACGAGCTCATTTGCGAAGGACGGAGATCCGAACTACAAGGTAAAAACTTTAGTTATCCTCAGAAGCACAAATAGGGATGTCCCTTATTATAAAACTCCTTTCTTTCTACTTACGGCTCGTTGGAGGGCTGATTCTTAAGGGAGATTGTGCGGCCGGGGCCTCCCCGGACGCAGGGCCCTCTGGCGAAGATTTCTTCCCCCGTTTAGGGGCTTTTGCCCCCGGGTCCTCGGAGGCAGTCCTCTTCTCCCCTTGGAGGGAGGGATTCTCGATCCCCCCTCTTTCAAGAGCCTCCTTAGGCGAGGCAGTAGCTTTCCTGCTTTCCCCTTCGCCTTCCTCTGGAGGCGCAACCTCAAGCATCCGGACCAGCACGGAATCCGGCGCGGTCTCGGGGAGGGGGGCCGGACACCATATCAATTTTGCTTCCGCTATCCACTCCTGTTTAGAAGGAAGTTGGTCATAAGGCGAATCATCGAAAGGCAAACAAACGGTATGTCCGGACTTGGAACTACTTACTTGAGTATCCGGGCGATTGCAGCTTAGGCCAGCATCCTCGGTCAATTCCGGACGCGCCTCTTGCGATCCGAAGAATAATTTGTACATCTCCAGGGGTGTCATACCCATGAAGTGTTGAAGAATCCGTGGGCCCTCCGGATTGAACTCCCACAGCCGGAGAGGGCGGCGTTTGCAGGGCGGGAGACGCCTAATCAGCATAACCTGCATTACCACCACCATATCAACCTCCCTCGTTTGGAGATCTCGAATCCGGCCCTGCAGTAGGGGCACGTCCTTTGACGGCCCCCAGTTGAGCCCTTGGGTGACCCACGACATCAACCGTCGTGGAGGTCCCGGGCGGAATAAGGGCGGCGGCTTTTGTCTGCGGCCCCTCGGAACGGTAATATAGAACCACTCTTGCTGCCACAGGCCGAGCTCCTCTTGGAAGGAGCCAGCGGGCCACGGGGCATCGGCCCTCCTACTTATGGCCGCCCCGCCGCACTCCGCTTGACGCCCCCCGATCATCTTCGGCGCCACATTGAAGGTCTTCAGCCACAGGCCGAAGTGAGGGGCGATGCGGAGGAAGGCTTCGCAGATGACAATAAATGCGGAAATATGGAGGATGGACTCCGGAGCCAAATCGTGGAATTCCAACCCATAGTAAAACATGAGCCCTCTCACAAAAGGATCCATCGGGAAGCCTAAACCCCGACGGAGGTGGGATACAAAAACGACATACTCGCCGGGCTCGGGGGTGGGGATGGCCTGCCCTTCGGCAGGCAACCTGTGCGAAATCTCATAAGCCAGGTACTTGGCCTCCCGCAGCTTTAGCACGTCCTCCTCCGTGACGGAGGAGGGCATCCACCGGCCCTGGAGGTCGGAACCGGACATCGTTGAAGGTCCGAAGCGCTCGAATCTGGAGCTCTAGGTGCTGGAACTTGGAGCGGGGAGAGGATTCGATGGAGGATTGAAGAAAAGAAACGAGCCTTGGTCCCGTTATAAAGAGGGAGAATACCAAGAGCCGTCTCCGTGACCGTTTGGGACTCGCCTTCGATAGAGGGGGCGTGGCGACGGGCGCGGTTGGGTTACCCACGTCCGTATTGATGAGAATCCCGGATTAAGGGGGAACACGATCTCTGCTTCGACAAGACGTGCCAAGGAAACCGCTTCGCTAAATGCGCTGAGGTGGTAGAGTAAAAAACGATTCAAGTAATGGCTTGGTAGTGGCGTGACGTCATGCCGCAAAAAACGTCAGCAGATTGAACTTGTGTATATATTATTCTCTCTACGGTGGAATGTGGAATTTATTTTGCAGAGCCGGACACTATCCTGGTGTTCACAATCTTCTATCATTCGGAGGAGGAACCCGCCTTGCAATGCCAAGCAATATACGCGCCGGACTTATCGTCATTGAAGCCTGGTTCAGGGGCTACTGAGGGAGTCCTGGATTAGGGGGTGTCCGGATAGCCGGACTACCATCATCAGCCGAACTATCATCGGCCGGACTATCATCATCGACCGGACTCCAAGACTATGAAGATACAAGATTGAAGACTTCGTCCCGTGTCCGGATGGGACTTTCCTTGGCGTGGAAGGCAAGCTTGGCGATACGGATACGTAGATCTCCTACCATTTTAACCGACTCTATGTAACCCTAGCCCTCTCCGGTGTCTATATAAACCGGATGGCTCTAGTCCGTAGGACACAACAACAACCATTACAATCATACCATAGGCTAGCTTCTAGTGTTTAGCCTCCTTGATCTCGTGGTAGATCCACTCTTGTAAACATCCACAATATCAATATTAATCAAGCAGGACGTAGGGTTTTACCTCCATCAAGAGGGCCCGAACCTAGGTAAAACATCGTGTCCCTTGTCTCCTATTACCATCCGCCTAGACGCACAGTTCGGGACCCCCTACCCGAGATCCGCCGGTTTTGACACCGACAAACATCATCTGTGGTCATCTGACCAAAGGACAGTATGGTCGTGTGAGTGCTCTGGAAACGTCAAAGCTAGTATGGGACTGGCTGTCCAAGGTCAACGAAGGCATCTCAACTCAGAGAGATCAAAGGATCAGTATTCTTCGCAACCTCTTCAACCGCTTCAAGAGAAACGACAATGAAAATGTCCAGCTCACGTTTGATCGCCTCAGCGACATCACAAATGAGCTTCAGGCTCTCGGTGCCACTGAGATCACCAAGCATGAAATCGTCAAGACGCTGCTGAGATCTCTTGACAGCTCCTTTGACACCCTTGCCCTCATGATACAAGAACGTCCTAACTTCAAGACTCTCGATCCGTCTGATATACTTGAGAGGCTCAACACACATGAGTTCCAGCTTTCTGAGAAAACAGATATCTATGGCCCCAACTATGGCCGAACTCGTGCTTTGAAGGCAAAAGTTGTTTCCTCATCTAAAGAAGAAGAATCTGACTGCGGTTCTGATGATCCTGAAGACATTGGAACGGAACTTTCTATGCTTGTGAAGAAGTTCCAGAAATTCACCAAGAAGAAGGGCTTCAGAAAGTCTTCACGATCCAGTTCAAGAAATGATGAAGCTTCCACTCAAGACAACAAGAAGAGAACATGTCACAAGTGTAAGAAGCCTGGGCACTACATCTCTAAGTGTCCTCAGTGGGACAATGAGAAGAAGAAGAAGAAGAGGAAGGAATATGACTCTGATGACAAGAAGAAGAAGAAGAAATCTTCAAAGTCTTCTTCCAAGTCCTCATCAAAGTCTTCATCTCATAAGAAGAGCTCATCTGGCAAGGCTCGTGCTTTTGTTGGCAAAGAAATGGATTCAGAGGAGGAGTCTGCTTCTAAGGAGGCGGAGGTGGAATCTGAAGCTGAGTCCAACTCTGGCGTTGCAAGTCTGGCTCTAGCCACAGCCTACGTTGCCAAGTCCATCTTCAACACTGAAGACAATGACTCCCACTCCAACGTTGATGATGAAAAGGACGATCCTGCTCCCACCTACTACTTCATGGCATGCGGTGCCAAGGTAAAATCACGCGATGCTTACTTTCAAACATCAAGTGAAGATGACTCTGATTGTGAATCTAAACCCAGCTACAAAACACTTGCTAAAATTGCTACTGAACAACAAAGGGCTATGGAACATATTAAAAAACTGTTAGACAAAAGCGATGACCTGTTGGACGCGGAAATGACACGTTCACAGTCCTTAGTTGAAGACATAAAAACTCTTCATGCTAAGTATCAAGAACTTGAAAGTCTTCATGAGACGCTCTCAACCACTTATGAAAAGCTCTCCTATGATTATCTTCAAAGGAAGCAAGAGCTTGAGAAATTGAAAGCGACTCATGAAGATCTTGAAAAAGAGAATGAGTCATTTTGCGCTCAATAGATCAGTTCTGCTCAGGATGGATTTGAACCACCATGTTTAAAATGCATTGAGTGTAATAACGCTACCTCTGTTGCTGAATGTTCAAATGCTGCTACTGTTGCTTTGTCTTCAACTACTGATGTGGTAACTAACCCCTCGGCTGAGGATACCACTACTATTGCTGATGAAAATGCTAGGTTGAAGACACTGCTTGAAACAGGGATGTATAAAAGTCTGAAAGGACATCAGACACTTTGTGATGTCCTCAAAAAGCAGATTCTGAACCGAAACCCTAGGAAAGAGGGTGTTGGGTTCGAAAGGAAAATGAATGCTGATGGTTCCTACTGGAAGCCTGAGAAGTATCCCAAAACCACATGGGTTGCTGCAAAGGAACCTTCAGTGGATCCATCCACTTTATCTGGCTTTACCTGTGCAAATCCTATTATCATTGATGAATCCTTTGATGCAAACTATAAACTGTTCAAAAATCAGAATGGTGAAGTGTTTGCCAGGTATATTGGTACTAACCGCAGGAATGGAGCACCTATGAAGAAGATCTGGGTTCCCAAAAGCTGTCTTGAGAATCTTCCAGTGAATGTCATCATGACACCACTTGGGAAGAAGACAAATCCCAAACCAAAGGCATCATATGGTCCAACGGCTTCATACGAATACAGGACTCACTTGAGTCACCCTAACGCCAATGTTTTGCAGGGAAATCGTACTCAAACTTATGAATATGAATGTGTGTCCTCAAACCGCCATGTACATAGGACTAAGAACTTTTATGCTTATTCATATGAGTATCATTCATCTCCTACAAGGCTATTTGCTAGGGCTTCAAAGCCAAAATTCTCAGATGCTGCACTTAGACTCATTGCTTCTAAACCACCCCTGAAGATGTGGGTGGTGAAGAAGAATTAACTCTCTTTTGCAGAATATGGTCTCCAGCCAGCAATCAAAGGCGTCCGATATTATTGCTGGGGACCTAAAACACAAAGGGACGCTTGATAAAATGACTCACTATGTATTCCACATATGAATCGTTTACCTGTCATACTGTGTGTTCTAACATTCATCTATGTTGTGATAATCCTAGTGTGCATCAAATGCTTATGCTTCAAAACATACCTTGTGAAGCCTATCCTCCTAACTGCACTGTAGGGTATGACACCTCGTGCTTCAGAATGGATTATGGATAGCGGATGCACTAATCATATGACTGGTGATCGAAGTCTTCTCATGGACTCAACCTTACGTCCATCCGACAAGAGTCAAATAACATTTGCTGACACTGGTAAAGGCAAGGTATTGGGTCTAGGTAGAGTTGCAATCTCAAAGGATCAACACATGGATAAAGTGATGCTTGTTGAATCCCTTGGATTCAACTTAATGTCTGTCTCAATGCTTTGTGACTTAAACATGATTGTGATATTCGGAAAATATCGTTGCCTTGTACTAATGGAATCTGACAAGTCTCTAGTCTTCGAAGGGTATAGGAAAGGTGATCTATACATGGTAGATTTCTTAGCAGGTCCACAGCTTGCCGTATGTGTTCCTGCAAAAGCTTCAGAATGTTGGCTCTGGCATCGAAGGCTGGGGCATGCTGGCATGAGGAACTTACACACACTCGTCAAGAAGAAGCATGTCATAGGCATCGAAGGTGTCAAGTTCAAGAAAGATCATTTGTGTGGTGCCTGCGAAGCTGGAAAGATGACGAGGGCCAAGCACCCCTCGAAGACAATCATGACGACATCTCAACCCTTCGAGCTGTTGCACATGGACTTATTTGGCCCTACTCACTACTCTACCCTCACAACAATAGCGTGTCTCTATGGCTTCGTCATTGTTGATGACTACTCAAGATATACATGGGTGCACATAATTCTCTACAAAACTGAAGTACAAGATGTCTTCAGACGATTCGCCAATCAAGCAATGAACAACTATGGCGCCAAGATCAAGCATATCAGAAGTGATAAAGGCACTGAATTCAAGAACACCGGGCTTGATCTTTATCTGGATACAATGGGAATCACTCATGAGTTCTCTGCCCCATACACACCTCAGCAAAATGGCATTGTAGAGCGCAAGAACAGAACCCTCATTGAGATGGCTCGAACAATGCTCGACGAATACAAGACACCAAGAAAGTTCTGGCCCGAAGCTATTGATACAGCTTGTCACATCATCAACCGTGTTTACATCCACAAGCTTATGGGAAAAACATCCTATGAGCTCCTTACTGGCAAGAAGCCAAATGTCAGCTACTTCAGAGTCTTTGGTGCTAGGTGCTGGATCAAGGATCCCCATCACAACTCAAAATTTGAACCCAAAGCTCACGAAGGCTTCATGCTCGGTTATGGAAAGGATTCACACTCTTACAGAGTCTTCAACCTCTTCCACTACAAAATCGTTGAAACTGTGGACGTGCGATTTGATGAAACTAATGGTTCACAACGAGAGCTCCTGCCAAGCACATTAGATGAATCTCCTTCCAGCGAATCCATCAAGCTAATGGGAACTGGTGAAATCATGCCCTCTGAAGCACAACCTGAAGAGGAACTTATCATTTCTGCACCAAACCAACCTGAAGACAATGCTCAGACCGAAGACAATCCTCCCAATGATGACAATGATCAGCATGAGCAAGGGCTTCGTCCAGTTCATCCTCGTGTTGCAAATGAAGTACAAATTGAGAAGATAATTGATAGCATCAATGCACCTGGTCCACTTAATCGCTCAAGAGCAACACAGTTAGCAAATTTCTGTGGGCATTTTTCATTTGTATCAATATCTGAACCCAAGAAAGTTACTGAAGCCTTTATGGAACCTGAATGGATTCAAGCCATGAAAGAAGAACTTCAACAGTTCAAGCTGAATAATGTTTGGGAACTTGTCAAGCGCCCTGACCCTCGCAAACATAACATTATTGGCACTAAATGGATATATCGGAACAAACAAGATGAGCATGGTCAAGTCGTCAGAAACAAAGCACGTCTTGTGGCTCAAGGATATACTCAAGTTGAAGGAATTGACTTCGATGAAACATTTGCTCCGGTGGCTAGGCTGGAAGCTATTCGCATCCTGCTAGCCTATGCTAATCACCACAACATCTTTCTATATCAAATGGATGTGAAGAGTGCTTTCCTCAATGGCAAGATTGAAGAAGAAGTGTATGTCGCTCAACCACCTAGCTTTGAAGATCCAAAACATCCTGATATGGTGTACAAACTAAACAAAGCATTGTATGGCCTCAAATAAGCTCCTCGCGCTTGGTATGATACAATCAAAGACTTCCTGAAGAGAAAAGGCTTCAAACCAGGATCCCTCGATCCAACACTCTTCACGAAGACATATGATGGTGAACTGTTTGTATGCCAAATATATGTGGATGACATAATCTTCGGCTGCACCAACCAGAAGTATAATGATGAGTTTGGATACATGATGTAAGAGCCATATCAGATGTCCATGATGGGTGAGCTGAAGTTCTTCCTTGGTCTTCAAATTCGTCAGCAAAGGAATGGCATCTTCATATCTCAAGAAAAATATCTCAAAGACTGTCTGAAGAAGTTCGGCATGCAAGATTGCAAAGGTTACACGACGCCAATGCCATCCAAACATCATCTTGGTCCCGACGACAATGGTAAAGAGTTCGATCAAAAGGTATACCGCTCCATGATTGGTTCTTTACTTTACCTATGTGCATCTAGGCCAGATATTATGCTTAGTGTTTGCATGTGTGCTCGATTCCAAGCGGCACCAAAGGAATTGCATCACTTGGCTGTGAAGCGAATTCTTAGATATTTGGCTTACACCCCAACACTCGGATTATGGTATCCAAAGGTCTCAAGATTTGATCTGGTTGGATTCTCGGATGCTGATTATGCTGGTGACAAGGTGGATCGCAAGTCTACATCAGGAACATGTCACTTTCTGGGACGATCACTTGTCTGTTGGTCTTCAAAGAAGCAAAACTGTGTATCACTCTCAACTGCTGAGTCTGAATACATTGCTGCTGGATCTTGTTGTGCTCAGCTTCTATGGATGAAGCAAACTCTCAAGGACTATGGCGTCAATCTGAAACAAGTACCTCTCTTCTGCGACAACGAAAGCTCCATCAAGATTGCCAACAATCCATTTCAGCACTCGAAGACAAAGCACATTGAAATTCGTCATCACTTTCTCAGAGATCATTTCATGAAGAAAGATATTAACATCATTCACGTCATCACTGAAGAGCAACTGGCAGATATCTTCACAAAGCCCCTGGATGAGAAAAGGTTTTGCAAGTTACGGTGTGAGCTAAATATCTTAGAATCCTCAAATGTCCTGTGATCAAGCACACATCCTAATACTTATGCATGTTGATGACTTAGATGTGCAACACACGAAGTAAAGTATATCTTCAACTAATGAAGACTTACATTCCGAGTGTGAATACATTAACATGGAATTTGACTTCGGAGCGCCACGATAATTGTGCGCCGTGTCTGGGTCTAATACTTCCTATACGGTGGGTAACGCCACCACCAAATTTCTTGGTTTGAAGTGTTTCACTCATGGCGTTATTGTTGAATATCTTCGCATTTGATTTGACTTCAAAATTTCAACTAATCTTCATGATTTACTTCACTATGTTGAGTTGATTGCTTTCTCATATATATATATATATATATATACCAATATTCTGTCCTCTACAACATTCACTTATAGCTATGTCTTCATTGTTGAATCTTTTGAACTAAGTGAATGTGATTGGACCCTAATCTCTCTATGCTTACTATCTCAAACTCTATCTGTCCAAATCATATGCATTCTATTGAAACTGTCGAATGTCTTCTCCGCGTCCTTGTCAGCAGAAGGCACAGAGACAAACATTAAGTCTGTTAAATGATTCACCCTTATTGACTGAAATCCGGAGAAGCCGGAACGACCATCCAACAAACTTGGCGGGCGTGGGAACATGGGACAACTTTGAGTATGTTGCATGCTTGCCACGTGTTCCTCAGATGTGAACAGGTAGGGGCACCTGCGTAATTGCGATGTGCCTCACACCTTCTTATAAATACATGCCCCCTGCGGTCAAGAAAACCTTCTTCCACCTCACCACCTTGTCAAAACCCTAGCGCCACCGCTAGCTCTCGACGACGCCTGCGACGAAGCGCTTAGCTACCGCGACTTCTCCGACGCTGTCCTCACGCCGGCCGCGGGCATCGTCCTCTCTGCCGCCGCCATAGGTGTCCTCCGTCGCCAAGTTAGGGCACGGTGGATTGAACTGCTCGGTCTCCTATTCACCCCATCTAGCAGTTCATCGTGTGGTAAATATAACTCTATTTTTACCAGCTTTTTGATCCTCAATAATTCATCCAATTTACCAAAATTGGTTTCTGTCTATACAAAGTTAGATCTATTCTGTCTGCATCTCATATTGCCTAGTATATTCACTTAAGCTTCATATCTAGTTAGATTCCTCACTTGTACTTATTCACGGATTCGTACAAATCTGGAACCGACTCTCAACATATAAGTGAATGTCTTCGCAACATGAGGTCAATGTCTTCAAACTGATTTATCTTCAAAATCTTCTGAGAATGCATATGACCTCTTCCCCTTCCCTCGCATCTCTAATGCTGTCACAGGTACATGTCTGTGGGAGAATCCCTAGGTTCTCATAGTCTGCATTCGTTTGCAGAATTCTTACAGCAACACATTGAATCTCCCGAAGCCAGTTCCTGTCTGACCAGCAAGCGAAAGCCTTTGAAGCCTTTGAACATATTGAAACCATTCAGTTTGAAGTTCATGGCTACGGAGAAATCTGTAAGGAAGGGTGGCAGACAACGTCGAGGGGGAACATCAAAGGATCTTCCTGATGATCTTGCAGAACTTTACAAGACAGATCCTGAAGAGGATTATAATCAGCGCAAGACACGAATCCAATGGATTCGATGCTATTGGGCTGAACAATGGTTCAAGTACAAGTTCGTGACCCAGGAGTACGCTGAGAAGATGTCACATCCCTAGCTTCTGGTAATGCTCTAGGCTAGCTCATGTGTGCATCATGTTTAAATTCAAATGAAATTTGAATTGAGGAATTTTCAAAGCCTCAGAAACCTCTAAAAATAACCAACAATTAAATCTTCTCAAATGTGTCTAAGAAAATGTTCCTGATATCCTCTGGAAATATTGGCAAGAGGTAAAATCCAATTGGTGTCTCAGAAACATCTAATTTGGGCATTTGAATTAAATCAATAATTATTTGAATTGGATTTATATCTACTATTAAATAAATATAGGTCCAATAATTCTGAAAATATTTTGTGGAGCATTGTTTTAATTCTTTTAGCTCCTAAAAATATTGTTAGAAGCAAAATAAATTGAATTGGTTTCAAAACCAAATTCAAAACAAACCTGCAAAATAGAAAACTGAAATAATTAGAAAAAGACAGAGAGAGAAGAGAAACCTTACCTGGCGCCACCACCGGCCCAGTTCCCCCAGCCGGCCCAGCCCACCTCCTCCTCCTTTGTCCTCTTCCTCCTCTGCCAGGAGGACGAGCAGAGGCGAGGCGTGGCGCTCGCCGACGCTGCCTCGGCCACCTCCTGCTTCCCCCCCTAGCCACCTTCTGCTTCCTCTCGTTGCCCTGGATCCCGTCCGCGACGCCACGCACCCCCCCAGGCCTCTCACTCTCTCCCCGAGCTCCTCTCCTCCTCTGGCTCTCTCGCGCGCAGCCACCAAACGGAGCCGCCGCCATCGACGCCGATTGCCGCGGCCACCGTGCTCCCCACGCCTCACCGACGCCCCAGGGAGCTCCGCCTCGACCCCCTCCTTCCTCCCCACCGACCCACGGCCCTCCGGAAGCCCTGCAACGCCGTCACCATCGCCGTTCCGTCGCCGGCCACCGAAGCTCCCCTTCGTCGATTCGCCGGACCCCGTGCCTCCCCTGCCTCGCCAGCAGCACCAGAAGAACCGCGGTGAGCCCTCGACCCGATTCCCCCTCTCCCCGTGCCCCACCTCCCTCTCTAGCTAGCCCCACCACTTTGCCCGAGAATCTCTCGCCGCCGGCCATGGCGTGGCCGTGGCCACAGCCACCCCAGCTCGTATCCGAGCCCACTGACGTGCTCACCGTGATCTCAGGACTCCGTAGCACGCCCCAGCTCCTCCTGCCGTGCTCCCTAACCCCGACCCCGAGATTGCCCGAACTCCGGCAGCCGCAAAGGAGCTCGCCGCCGGCAGCTCCGGCCACCCCAGCCTCCGCCACCGCCACCGTTGGATGCGCCACTCCACCCTCTCCCCGTAGCTGCTCCCTGCGCGCCAAAAGAGCCCCTGTAGTTGGTTTCCGACGCGCACCACCGCGTCTGGCCTCGCCGGCGTCAAGCCGCCGGTGGGTCTGACCCACGTTGACCACGGCGGGACCCCCCCCCCTCTGGGTCGATGACAGGTGGGGCCAGCCCCCCCTGCTAATTAGTTTAGTTATTTTATTTTAACTACCCCCTCTACTGACACTGACAGGTGGGCCCCCGCCATCAGGTGATTAGCTTAAGCTAATCACCACCTAATCTAACCCCAGAGCCACTGACATGTGGGCCCTAGTGCCCTAATCCTTAATTAAACTAAAATAAACCCCCCCCCCTGTTAACCTGTGACGCTGACATATGGGTCCCACAGGTCAGGTTTGACCTGGAGGCGCCCTGTTGACCTGCTGACGTCAAGGTGATGTCATGCTGACGCATTAAATGATTTTCTGGATTTAAAATAAATCAGAAAATTCCAGAAAATTGTATAAACTTCTAAAATTCATAGAAAATTAACCGTAACTCCAAATTAAATAAATTATATATGAAAAATTATCAGAAAAATTCAAGGAATCCATCTGTACCATTTTCATGCATGTTAGAACAACTTATCACTACTGTTTAGGGCAAATGAAGTGAATGGCATTTGAATAATCACATATGGAGTTTGAATTTGAATTTTATATTCAAACCAACTTCATTTAATCTGTTGCTAGTTGCATTAGCTCAAAACACATTCATATTGCCATGTCATAGCATGCATCATATTGTGCATTGCATTGATTGTGTTTCCTTCTGTGTTGCCGGTATTTGTCCCCTCTCGATAGACGTGATACCGATGACGTGATCGTTGACACTGATGAAGACTCAATGTTATCTTCAGAAGTGCCAGGCAAGCAAAACCCCCTTGTTCATTCCGATACAATCCTACTCTCTCGCTCCTGCTCTCTTTTACTGCATTAGGACAACACCGATTCATCTGTTACTTGCTGCGGTAGCTGAACCCCTTTATCCTTTGCATGACCTGTCATTGCCACAGTAAATAGATGAAACCCACTAGCATGAGTAGGAGTTGTTTGAGCCCTGTCGTGCCTACTCATTCATGTTTGTTTGTCATGCCTGCTACTGCTTAGAGTTGAGTCAGGTCTGATTCATCGGGGATGAATCAGAGGCGGGTGAACATGTCCTACTGTGTGTGAGCTAAGTGTGTGAACACGATTTGGTAAAAGGTGTCGGTGAGAGGCCATGTAGGAGTACATGGTGGGTTGTCTCATTGAAACCGTCCTCAGGAACTGAGTTCTGTGTTTGTGATCCATGATTCAGCTACTACCATACATTGGGCCCTGAAATATGACCCCGCTCGACTTCTTATTCACCCTTGTTCTCTGTCCAGGAGTTGCAAGTAGTTTCTGGTGTTTGTAGTATGCTGGAGGCCGTGGACAGCGCTGACCGTAGGGGTGGGCTGTGGTGCGGTAGGCACGTGGCACGGTGTACCGGGCGCCCGTTTGGTGTCTCGGGAACCCTGTTCACATCGTTTGGGGCTGTGAGCGAAACTCCGGCCGGATCTCCTCATGGATGGAACCCGAATAGGCGATAAACCTGGACTAGAGACTTGAGTGTTTAGGTAGGTCGTGGTCTACACCCACGTCGGCTTTCGCTTGAAGTCTGCCGAGCACATGTCGTGTGCAGACGCTAAGTGGTGGAAACATGTATGAAGAAGTACACCCCTGCAGGGTTAACATCATCTATTCGAATAGCCGTGTCCGCGGAAAAGGACTTCTGGGTTGCTTATATCAGTTCATAGACAAGTGAAAGTGGATACTCTAAAATACGCAAGATAAGCGTGAGTGCTATGGATGGCGTTCTCGTAGGGAGACGGGAGCGGTTCCATAGTGGTGTATTGGTTGGTGAATATGTGGACTCGTGTGCGCCACCTCAAAAGAGTTACATTACAGTCGTAGTTCAGGATAGCCACCGAGTCAAAGCTGGCTTGCTGCAGTCAAACTCCACCATCCCCTTTGTTGATAATGATGCATGTGTAGATAGATCTGATGTAAGTCTTGCTGGGTACATTTGTACTCACGTTTGCCTATTTTATGTTTTGCAGAGAGACTTCAGTCTCACTAGTATTTCCGCGTGGTCTTCGACGTTTAGCTTGTTACCTCAGCTACGATCTTGTGCCCTCGGCAGGATCTGATAGATAGTCAGGCTTCTCAGCCTTTTTCATTTATAGATGTCTGTACTCAGACATGATAGCTTCCGCTTGTGCTTTGACTTGTATGCTCTGATTGTTGGGTCATGAGACCCATGTTTGTAATGTCTCGCTCCTCGGAGCCTATTGAATAAACTACTTGAGTCGTAGAGTCATTTTGTGATGCCATGTTGTATTGCACATATCGAGCATATTGTGTGTATGTTATTGAAATGCTTGGTATGTGTGGGATCTGACCATCTAGTTGTTTATCTTTAGTAGCCTCTCTTACCGGGAAATGTCTCCTAGTGTTTCCACTGAGCCATGGTAGCTTGCTACTGCTCCGGAACATTTAGGCTGGCCGGCATGTGTCCTTCTTCGTTCCTGTGTCTGTCCCTTCGGGGAAATGTCACGCGGTGAATACCGGAGTCCTGTTAGCCCGCTACAGCCCGGTTCACCGGAGTCCTGCTAGCCCAGTGCTACAGCCTGGATTCACTCGCTGATGACCGACACGTTCGATGCTGGGTCATGGATGCCTGTCCCTGTAAGTCTGTGCCGCTTTGGGTTTACGACTAGCCATGTCAGCCCGGGCTCCTTATCATATGGATGCTAGCGACACTGTCATATACGTGTGCCAAAAGGCGCAAACGGTCCCGGGCAAAGGTAAGGCGACACACGTGGGAATACCGTGCGTGAGGCCGCAAAGTGATATGAGGTGTTACATGCTAGATCGATGTGGCATTGAGTCGGGGTCCTGACAGCGTTGGTATCAGAGCTTGACTGCCTGTAGGATTACCAAGCCAAACTGGTCGAAGTTGTGTCTAGAAATTCTTTAGTTATATAAGGGAATTGATTGTGGGATGGAACGTAAGGCTCTTTTTACTCCTTATACCTCATGGCCTTCTGATCTGAGTCATCATCTTCTCTTCTACGGGGATTAAGAACTAGGCTATCTCTTCTTTCTATTAGGATCACGTGTTACTAATCCGTAGACCTATAGAATTGTTGGACTTAAGCCTCGTTTCAGTTCCTACTACTTCCGTATGTTAATTGTTGATCTCGAAACCTTGATATTGTACTTCTGAGTGGTTATGCCACCATTTTTGTGAATGTCTCAAATCTTTTCTGAGCATTTACAGCCGTTATGCTGTCCGAGTCATCCCAGGTTTCTAAGTAGTCTGATGCAATTGCAAATCTTTTCTTCCCGTTCCAATGTTCCCATGGGCCAGATTAACCACACTAATCAGTGAGTTGAGGTACTTCGTTACCTTGACATATATGTTGGAGATATTATTATGACCCTAGGTGTCTTAGGGGATCACCTAGCAATTTAGCCATGATTTGTGTTCCCGGTGTGATGATTCTGGCCATCATTCTCGAAAGCATCCCGTGATGCTACTTAGTAATAGGTATTCTATCCCTGGGTTTTGAACCCGAGATTCACTCTACCTACTTCATGTTGATAGTAATTGCTAGTGCCTTTAGGATATTAGTAACCTTTGCGATAGTCCTTGAAGTCCGTGGTATCTTCTTCTTCCAAATACCATGAACTACTTATGGCAGATGTTTATTGGATCAAAAAAAAATCACAATTAGAGTACTCTTGAGGAGTTCTCCATTCATAAATCGTGACTCTGCCAGTTCTACCTTTCTGCATGGGTTATCCGGAAGAAATATGTTGAACTTGGTTCGACATACTAATCTATGCATCCACAACTCAGAAAATTATATGTTCCTTTGAGTTGTTCTCTTTAGTTGCATTCTGACCCTCGTCTATCAATTGATAGTCAAGAGTATGCGTGCGTTCGTTTACCGATGCCTATTACTCTTGTGGTCCGTCAAGCCATTCTATCGCAGAATGACTAGGAGAAACAAACTCCAGTACCTCTTCCATATCCAGGATTGGGTCAAAGAAGTTGTGCTCCGCAGATCAAATTGCTAATCCAGCTTTTGTTCTGTTCTACCTTGGAGTATTACATATTTTATATCGAGATTATTATAGGAATTGCACACCATCCTATGAACTCTTGGTACAGTGATACTTCTCACCATCATTAGTCATTCCTCGGCCCTTGTGTTGATGCAACCGGAATACCGACAAATGAATTGTGATGTGTGAAATCAATACTCCTAGCAACCTCGTTGCTTGGTAGTTAAAGGACAATAATTTCATTCTTAGTGTGTTGGTTATAGAATCATCATTCTAAGATTGATCGTGCTACCTAGTCCATTCTCCTGGTTCACTCCTCGATCGATGAGTTAGGATTATTTCAAATCCTTACTCTATTGATCATATCGTCCTGCCCTGAAAAGCAAGATTGTTCTCGAGCTTAGTAACATACCGATGGTTCGTGATTTTCTGAATATCTTCTCAGAAGTATTACCAGGTTGTCACCTGACCGCTATGTTGAGCTCGTGATCAAGTTGGTTTCTTGTGAACCACCTTCTCTCCAAGAATCAGTGTTAGATATCCCTGAGCTAGTTGGTTAAGCTAAACGACAACTTGGAGGGTTGGAAGATAAAAGCTTGCCTGACTTAGTTCGTTCCAAAAGGATATTCTTGTGTAGTGTGTGTTGAAGAAAGATGATATCTTCATCGATTGGTCCCTGTGATCAGTTGTTGGATCTATCGTCTTATCAATCCTCTGATTTGAGTGCGGGCTATCGTCAAATCAAGTCAGAACCAACGGTGCTCGTAATGTTGTCTTCCTCGTGGTTGATCCCTCGAGCATACACCATTATATCTTTTGGGTCTGACCACTGCTATCACCGTGTTCACACGATGGTGGAAGTCCAGTGATATGGAAATTCCGATGAGTTGTTGTTGAGTCCATTGACAACATCCTTATCCCCTCCATGCTGTTGTTGAACCTTAAGTTAGTGTTGGAAACTTTTGAAAGCATTTGTTCATGCTAGCTCATGAAGCATGTGTTTTTGGATGAAGGTAGTGACTTCCTTTAATTCAGGTGCATCTGATGCAAGTTGCCGCCGTGGATTCGAGAAAGTCAATGTTGTTTCTTTGGAATCATCCCAAATCAGTCATGCATACGTGCGAAAGTATTCTGTGGTTCGGAGACTTGCAACCTCCATTCCATATGTGTTCCGTAGCACCCCAAGCCACTGACTGATTTGTTCGAGAAAAGGAGTTAAGTGTTAATCCATGGTAATGCACAAGACTTCGATACCCTCGTTGATGGTTCCCCCTCCTGAACTCGGTAGTGTTTTATTATAAGACTACTTTGTGGTCATGCTTGTCTTGGACAACATGTTCACATGTTTGTAGCAGAACCAGCTCATGTTTTGGAGCTTGCTATCATAGTTCATCTCTCGAGAATCTCGCAACGTCATCTCGTCGATTCGTGTTGCAAACTTCCGTTTTTCTTCCTGGACTCGATGAGTCTGGAATATCCTGACACCAACCAGATCTGAATCTCAGGCAGATATGATGGTTGGAATATTTCCCAAGAATTATAATATTGGTCCCTCGAAAACCGGTAAAGTGGATGTCGTGGCCAACACACCCAGCCGGAAGACCTGTTATTATAATATCTTGATTGAGGAAGTTGACCACCCCCCCTAGGGATTTCGTAGGGTTTACCTCCCTAGTTGTTCCTTATGGATTCTTGTGCTCCCGAAGTCCGACCTTTTTACTTGATGTTCTAGATACCAAACCATTTCAATGAATGGGATACGCTAGCACATCAAGGAGAACATTAGGAGCGGAGTGCTAAATGTCTCTCGGTCGATCATCCAGATTTTGCTTCCTTGGCCTCGCTAAGGTGAAATCTGAGAAGGTGTTATCTTCCTTTGCATCTGCATCATCCATCATCATTCATCATTGTAGCAAGTTGTGTTGCCAGGATCCTTGACACGGGTATTGGTAAAACCTTGATGAATGTGGAAATGCTCAAGTTCTTGAGAGCACGCACAAGCGCTAGGTGTTATCATCGGCACTAACTGGGTTTGCTCTCAGTTTCCTCGGCAATGCTATAACCATTCCAATAGTGGAATAACTCTCTATTGTTGGGTTCTTCCCCAGTTACCAGAATCATTCCCAGCATTTGCATTCTGTTCCTAGCTTGCACCGCCAATGTACCATTCTACCATGGGTCTCTTCCACCTCCGGTGATAAGCAAATTCATCCATTACGTTGTCTTCAACAAGGTAATCCACATCATCCAAGTCCGAGTATGCCATTCTACCGACCCCCTCCAAATGATCGCTTGCGATTGCCTTAGGCTGGTATAAAGAATTTCAATGATCTTTGAATCAAAGGTAATTCTTTTGCCACTTAAGGGGATAATCTACGAATCACCCTCCTTCAGGATGTTTCGTCGTGGTATCATGGCAACTCAAATCCTCGCTACGTTAACAATCGATTACCACCTTCTTAAGTGTGGAACTATTGTCTACCTAGTGAACCTTCATCATCCGTTTCTTTCCACCCCTCTTGATGTGTATCTCGTGTCTCAACCCGAGAGATGGTTCTAAGTCTCATTCCGTGAGTTAGTCCTGAGTTGTTCGACCTTCGAGAAGATCGACCCTTCTAGAGTCTCCTTCTTCCCTCCATGTCATGTTGACAGGAGTGCTCAGAGCAAGACGACAAGACAAAGATGGTGTTCAAATCAACGTTCAACTGAAGTGCACCCTGGATCGTGAAGATTATACTAGTTGCGCTTACCTTTCACCTTACCCTACGCTTGAATCTCGAGACGAGATTCTTGTTTAGTGGGGGTGAGTTGTCACATCCCTAGCTTCTGGTAATGCTCTAGGCTAGCTCATGTGTGCATCATGTTTAAATTCAAATGAAATTTGAATTGAGGAATTTTCAAAGCCTCAGAAACCTCTAAAAATAACCAACAATTAAATCTTCTCAAATGTGTCTAAGAAAATGTTCCTGATATCCTCTGGAAATATTGGCAAGAGGTAAAATCCAAACCAATATTTTTGGTGTCTCAGAAACATCTAATTTGGGCATTTGAATTAAATCAATAATTATTTGAATTGGATTTATATCTACTATTAAATAAATATAGGTCCAATAATTCTGAAAATATTTTGTGGAGCATTGTTTTAATTCTTTTAGCTCCTAAAAATATTGTTAGAAGCAAAATAAATTGAATTGGTTTCAAAACCAAATTCAAAACAAACCTGCAAAATAGAAAACTGAAATAATTAGAAAAAGACAGAGAGAGAAGAGAAACCTTACCTGGCGCCACCACCGGCCCAGTTCCCCCAGCCGGCCCAGCCCACCTCCTCCTCCTTTGTCCTCTTCCTCCTCTGCCAGGAGGACGAGCAGAGGCGAGGCGTGGCGCTCGCCGACGCTGCCTCGGCCACCTCCTGCTTCCCCCCCTAGCCACCTCCTACTTCCTCTCGTTGCCCTGGATCCCGTCCGCGACGCCACGCACCCCCCCCCAGGCCTCTCACTCTCTCCCCGAGCTCCTCTCCTCCTCTGGCTCTCTCGCGCGCAGCCACCAAACGGAGCCGCCGCCACCGACGCCGATTGCCGCGGCCACCGTGCTCCCCACGCCTCACCGACGCCCCAGGGAGCTCCGCCTCGACCCCCTCCTTCCTCCCCACCGACCCACGGCCCTCCGGAAGCCCTGCAACGCCGTCACCATCGCCGTTCCGTCGCCGGCCACCGAAGCTCCCCTCCGTCGATTCGCCGGACCCCGTGCCTCCCCTGCCTCGCCAGCAGTACCAGAAGAACCGCGGTGAGCCCTCGACCCGATTCCCCCTCTCCCCGTGCCCCACCTCCCTCTCTAGCTAGCCCCACCACTTTGCCCGAGAATCTCTCGCCGCCGGCCATGGCGTGGCCGTGGCCACAGCCACCCCAGCTCGTATCCGAGCCCACTGACGTGCTCACCGTGATCTCAGGAGTCCGTAGCACGCCCCAGCTCCTCCTGCCGTGCTCCCTAACCCCGACCCCGAGATTGCCCGAACTCCGGCAGCCGCAAAGGAGCTCGCCGCCGGCAGCTCCGGCCACCCCAGCCTCCGCCACCGCCACCGTTGGATGCGCCACTCCACCCTCTCCCCGTAGCTGCTCCCTGCGCGCCAAAAGAGCCCCTGTAGTTGGTTTCCGACGCGCACCACCGCGTCTGGCCTCGCCGGCGTCAAGCCGCCGGTGGGTCTGACCCACGTTGACCACGGCGGGACCCCCCCCCCTCTGGGTCGATGACAGGTGGGGCCAGCCCCCCCTGCTAATTAGTTTAGTTATTTTATTTTAACTACCCCCTCTGCTGACACTGACAGGTGGGCCCCCGCCATCAGGTGATTAGCTTAAGCTAATCACCACCTAATCTAACCCCAGAGCCACTGACATGTGGGCCCTAGTGCCCTAATCCTTAATTAAACTAAAATAAACCCCCCTGTTAACCTGTGACGCTGACATATGGGTCCCACAGGTCAGGTTTGACCTGGAGGCGCCCTGTTGACCTGCTGACGTCAAGGTGATGTCATGCTGACGCATTAAATGATTTTCTGGATTTAAAATAAATCAGAAAATTCCAGAAAATTGTATAAACTTCTAAAATTCATAGAAAATTAACCGTAACTCCAAATTAAATAAATTATATATGAAAAATTATCAGAAAAATTCAAGGAATCCATCTGTACCATTTTCATGCATGTTAGAACAACTTATCACTACTGTTTAGGGCAAATGAAGTGAATGGCATTTGAATAATCACATATGGAGTTTGAATTTGAATTTTATATTCAAACCAACTTCATTTAATCTGTTGCTAGTTGCATTAGCTCAAAACACATTCATATTGCCATGTCATAGCATGCATCATATTGTGCATTGCATTGATTGTGTTTCCTTCTGTGTTGTCGGTATTTGTCCCCTCTCGATAGACGTGATACCGATGACGTGATCGTTGACACTGATGAAGACTCAATGTTATCTTCAGAAGTGCCAGGCAAGCAAAACCCCCTTGTTCATTCCGATACAATCCTACTCTCTCGCTCCTGCTCTCTTTTACTGCATTAGGACAACACCGATTCATCTGTTACTTGCTGCGGTAGCTGAACCCCTTTATCCTTTGCATGACCTGTCATTGCCACAGTAAATAGATGAAACCCACTAGCATGAGTAGGAGTTGTTTGAGCCCTATCGTGCCTACTCATTCATGTTTGTTTGTCATGCCTGCTACTGCTTAGAGTTGAGTCAGGTCTGATTCATCGGGGATGAATCAGAGGCGGGTGAACATGTCCTACTGTGTGTGAGCTAAGTGTGTGAACACGATTTGGTAAAAGGTGTCGGTGAGAGGCCATGTAGGAGTACATGGTGGGTTGTCTCATTGAAGCCTTCCTCAGGAACTGAGTTCTGTGTTTGTGATCCATGATTCAGCTACTACCATACATTGGGCCCTGAAATATGACCCCGCTCGACTTCTTATTCACCCTTGTTCTCTGTCCAGGAGTTGCAAGTAGTTTCTGGTGTTTGTAGTATGCTGGAGGCCGTGGACAGCGCTGACCGTAGGGGTGGGCTGTGATGCGGTATGCACGTGGCACGGTGTACCGGGCGCCCGTTTGGTGTCTCGGGAACCCTGTTCACATCGTTTGGGGCTGTGAGCGAAACTCCGGCCGGATCTCCTCATGGATGGAACCCGAATAGGCGATAAACCTGGACTAGAGACTTGAGTGTTTAGGTAGGTCGTGGTCTACACCCACGTCGGCTTTCGCTTGAAGTCTGCCGAGCACATGTCGTGTGCAGACGCTAAGTGGTGGAAACATGTATGAAGAAGTACACCCCTGCAGGGTTAACATCATCTATTCGAATAGCCGTGTCCGCGGAAAAGGACTTCTGGGTTGCTTATATCAGTTCATAGACAAGTGAAAGTGGATACTCTAAAATACGCAAGATAAGCGTGAGTGCTATGGATGGCGTTCTCGTAGGGAGACGGGAGCGGTTCCATAGTGGTGTATTGGTTGGTGAATATGTGGACTCGTGTGCGCCACCTCAAAAGAGTTACATTGCAGTCGTAGTTCAGGATAGCCACCGAGTCAAAGCTGGCTTGCTGCAGTCAAACTCCACCATCCCCTTTGTTGATAATGATGCATGTGTAGATAGATCTGATGTAAGTCTTGCTGGGTACATTTGTACTCACGTTTGCCTATTTTATGTTTTGCAGAGAGACTTCAGTCTCACTAGTATTTCCGCGTGGTCTTCGACGTTTAGCTTGTTACCTCAGCTACGATCTTGTGCCCTCGGCAGGATCTGATAGATAGTCAGGCTTCTCAGCCTTTTTCATTTATAGATGTCTGTACTCAAACATGATAGCTTCCGCTTGTGCTTTGACTTGTATGCTCTGATTGTTGGGTCATGAGACCCATGTTTGTAATGTCTCGCTCCTCGGAGCCTATTGAATAAACTACTTGAGTCGTAGAGTCATTTTGTGATGCCATGTTGTATTGCACATATCGAGCATATTGTGTGTATGTTATTGAAATGCTTGGTATGTGTGGGATCTGACCATCTAGTTGTTTATCTTTAGTAGCCTCTCTTACCAGGAAATGTCTCCTAGTGTTTCCACTGAGCCATGGTAGCTTGCTACTGCTCCGGAACATTTAGGCTGGCCGGCATGTGTCCTTCTTCGTTCCTGTGTCTGTCCCTTCGGGGAAATGTCACGCGGTGAATACCGGAGTCCTGTTAGCCCGCTACAGCCCGGTTCACCGGAGTCCTGCTAGCCCAGTGCTACAGCCTGGATTCACTCGCTGATGACCGACACGTTCGATGCTGGGTCATGGATGCCTGTCCCTGTAAGTCTGTGCCGCTTTGGGTTTACGACTAGCCATGTCAGCCCGGGCTCCTTATCATATGGATGCTAGCGACACTGTCATATACGTGTGCCAAAAGGCGCAAACGGTCCCGGGCAAAGGTAAGGCGACACACGTGGGAATACCGTGCGTGAGGCCGCAAAGTGATATGAGGTGTTACATGCTAGATCGATGTGGCATTGAGTCGGGGTCCTGACAGAAGAATTCTATCAAGAGTCCTTGGGGTGATATTCTCTATCGAGGCCTTCCCCCCAAGAACAAAGCTGAAGCCATTGCACAAGAATTCTATCCTTGTATGGTCCATGGACCACAACCTGAAGATGCCGACCCATAATCATTGCTCTGGTGTCGTGACGACAATCTCTTCAAGCGCAACTTCCAGTATGAAAAGGCTTCGGCAAAGGAAAACAAGAAGTTATGGGGATTAGACTTCAATCCTGGTCCCTCTGCTCCCCGTGATGATGGCACACGTAAAGTGGAAGAAAATAGAATCGGCCCATTTTCAAACGTTGATGGCCTAATCTCATACGTCTTGGTACAAGGTGCCAAAATGGATCATTCTCATAATGATGCTGATTCTGATGAAGCCCCAGCTCCTCCTCCAAGGCCGCGGAAGCCAAAGAAAATTAAGGCTTCAACATCAGCTGCACCTCCAAAAGCTTCTCGTGTGAAGCCACTGGCCACTGCACCTCCTGAAGACAGTGTGCAGTTTGAAGATCTTTCACGCATCTCCAAGAAGAAAGAGAAGAAAAATAAAATCATCAAGAGTACTGATCAGACTCTGACTCCTGCTGCCATTCTGCGTGAAGAGCACATTGATCTGTCCAGCGATGACGATCTTGCAGATGATGCTCTTGAGCAACTGATCAAGAGCAAGGAAGAAGCTGAGATCTTTAACAACTTGCCTCTCTTTGACGTGGCAATCATCCATAACTTCATTGATGAGTGGTTTGACACACCAAATCTCAGCTTTGATGACTTGCAACTTCCCATTGGCCTCAGCGCCGCCTTCAATGGCGCCATTGCTTCTGAGCTAGCTATTGCTCAGCGCATCGTCGAACTGAAGCACAAGATTGACTATGAAAAGGCTCAGTTCAAGAAGCATGTGGCCACGCTCAACGTGCAAGATGTCAAAAACTTCAAGATCATGCTGCACGAGCTCAAAGAAGCCTTTCACAAGAAGCGTGAAGAAGCTCGAGGCTCTAGAGAGCGCATGAAGGGTCTGGCTGACAAGTGTGTGCTTGCCTACAATGAGGCAGAGAAGCACAAGGCTCTTGGTCGTCCTGGCATCGACCCCAGGATGGCTGCAAAGAAGAAGAAAACGACTGTCCAATCTGCACCTTCAAGGCAAGATGAACCTCGCATTGTCTTCCCAAGCAGCATGACTGGCTCGAAGCCAATAGTCACGTCAACCGCTTTAGAACAGAAGAAGATGAGGGCTGCAGAGGCTGAAGCCAGAAAACAGAAAACCTCAGAAGCCTCTGATGCTGCTCCCTCCAAGAAGAAGCGCAAGACCAAGAAAAATCGGGCTGCTCCCACAGAGCCCCTTGTTGTTGAACCCATCTTAGTGGTTCGTCCTGCATCTGCAACCCAAGAACTACGAATGACTATTCATGAGCCTGCTTCCACAGAGGCTCCTGAAGCTTAAGAGATTCCAACAGTTGATCCATTCACTGCTGAAGACATTGGTCACCATGACAATGTTGAAGATGATGAAGTTCTTCCTCAAATTGAATACAATGTGGTATCATCGCCTGTTCATACGAACAGCGAAATCATCAGCATTGGTCGTCGTCTAACACCAATTGCTCAGGATGCATCATGGGTTGATCGCCCGCAACAACAAGACTCCCCTAGTACTCCCCAACAACAACAAGTCACACCATCCGTGCAAGTTGAAGAGGATGAGGACCTGCCTACTCCATCTCCAAAGTCGTCGCCTGTATTACAAAGGCTTCGTAAAGGACCAAGGCCTCAAGTCCCTCTTCCGAGCATTCCTGAAGGAGAAGTGCACCATCAACCTGTTGTACGTCAAGTGTTTTCAGAAGCCACTCCAACTGTGAATGTCTCCATGTCTGAAGCCCCAGCGGCTGAAGACAATCCGGCTGCATCAACCGATGTTCAAGAAGAACGTGTCCCTACTCCCCCCATTGCTAAAGAAGTTGTTCATGAAGTGAACGTATCTGTGCCTGACCCTCCAGCTCATCAAGTGGAGATTGAAAACCTTGAGGCTGCCACCACCAACACCAATGAAGCCAATGACATAGTCAATGCTGAAAATGCTCCTGAAGCTTCTGATGTGCAGCCCGAAGCCACTGTTGCTGCCACTGCTCCTGTTCTGCCACCAAGGCCCTATACAATTGAGCAAGCATACAACCATGGCGAGCTAATCACAGTAAGATGGACCGTTCTGGTCCCTCCGCCTAATGTCTCTGGTCCTCAGTTTGACTATCACATTGAGCATAGGCCTCAGGTCCAGAAGCCAAAGCCAAGACTGCCAAGGTTTCCTGGTACTGCCACATCTGTCGGCTCGTTCAATGCAAATGGCTTCAAAAGCTACAACACATTCTTTGACAGCTCAAAGAACCCCTACACAAGGCCAAGAATATCATCAGATCGTTTCTGGAGTCATCAGCAACGAAGCTATTACTCATGTGTTCTGTATGATCAAGGGCACATTTTCCCTCATATGCGCCTCGACACTGAAGCCATTGCTGGACTGCCATGCTTAGAAGAAGCACTTGACTGCTTTCGTGATGCTGGTCTGCTCAGCTTTGTGACAAACAAAGAACATTGGAATGAAGAACTACTGCTTCAATTCTATGCTACGCTCCACATTCGCGGTTATAACAGAGATACAAAGACATGGGTTCTCGAGTGGATGACAGGAAATGTTCATCATGAAGCCAAAGCTCTTGACATCATTGAGCTTACAGGTCTATCCACTCCCGGAGAGCTATATGAACCTGGTTGTCAAAACCACCACAATGCACTGGAGAGCATCTTCCATAAACCAGAACCAAACATGAGCCAGATGTTGAGCATGATGAAGCCTTTGCCACATGATGCTGAATATCTAAAGGAGTTCTTTGTTGATGACCTTGAGTATCTGCCGCGCAACATATATCACATCATCAGGCAGACTCTATGGCCGATCAAAGGACATTCATCAGCTGCAAAACTTGAAGCAGCCATGAAGACATTGGTCTTTTACATCCTCAATGGCATCAGCTTCAATGCATAAGATTTCTTCCTTCGGCAACTGGCTGCATCTGGATCTGAACTTTTCAGACTAAAATTCTATGCTCCATGGGTCATGCGCCTCATCAAGCAACATTCTGCTATCAACTATCAACCCTCTGCTCGCAATCATGTGATCTTTCTACCAGAGGTTGATATGTCAGTTGAGGCCATATACCCTGAACCTGCCAAGAAGCCTCTTAGTCTTCAAAATGATGAACACCAAAGCTTCACTCAGCCTATGGAAGGAGTCCAAGCCGTAACTCGTGTCTATCCAATGGCTGGAAACACTTGTCTACCTCATCATGCGCCAACTGAAGCTACTGACAGCACAATTGCTCAAAGGCCTCAGAAGCGCTCTCGGGTCCTAAATGACCGAGAACTTCTAGTGGCCCTGCATCAGAAACAAGATAAGCATCATTTTTGGCTCAAGCGTCAGATGCAAAGCCTCTTGGTGGATGTAAATCGCATTCGAAACCTTGCCACCAAGAATGCATTTGTCACTCACGAAACTTGTCGGCGATCATGGAAGAGTTTGACCCTGCTCAGTGCTGAAGCAGATCTTCAAGACGATGGCTTCACTGAAAGATTCAAGTTTGACTCCACTCCTCCATGGAATGTTGTCCTACGAAGAACTCCATCTCTTGAAGACTCTGACTATTCTTCCTCCACGGCAACTGTGCATGCAAATATGATCGATGATGAAGATGATGCTACCTCCTATGTCTGCACGCATCGACACTGCACCAAGTTCGTCTGCACCGCCAAACAACAATGATAACCCTACTGCTTCACCTACTCCTCATGAGGACGAGTAGATGCTCTATGTCTTCAAACCTTTTTGGTCATTACTAACAAAAGGGGGAGAAGCATATGAGTTGATAGTCTTCAAGCGGGTTCATAAGGGCGGTTGCTTTATATTTTTGCCTAGTGCTTACAACTCTTGCATTTGATACACTTCGTTCTTTGAGTTGTAACACTTAAACTTGATGGTCGTCTGCTACTTATTTGCGTTTCCACGTGCGATGATAACTTCCGCACTTAGATCACTCTGCAGACGTCCATTTTTCATTATGCATGTCATTCTCTTAGTTATATCATTTCGTGCATGATGAATTATCTTCATAAGTTGAAGAGGATCTCCACAAGTACAAACTGCCATGTGCATTTGCATTCCAAAAGCAAATTATTTATATGCACATCTTCAAGGGGAGCCCTTGCCACTTATGAAGACAATACCCTATCCTTTACAATTTCACATACTTCTTTCCCGTTGAAAACTTCAACCAGTTTGTCATCAATCACAAAAAAGGGGGAGATTGTAAGTGCACCTAGTGCCACCCCTAGTTGGTTTTGGAGTATTGACGACAGAGTTGGTTGAGGGACTAATGCATTTGTGAGAATTGCAGGATAACGCAGGAAGTGTCCCTCATTGATTCGGTTTACCTACCGGAGATGAACCCTAAAAATGTATGAAGACATTGAAGACAATGGTGGTGTGTGAAGATATTCACACTGAATACTATGACATGAGAAGACATTGAGTGAAGACTATGGAGCTTGAAGACTGAGTTGTTTCGTTGTTTCCTTTTCTTCTTTGTTGAGTCATAGGAACCACCGTACTGTTAAGTGGGGTCCAAGTGAACAAAGTCAGAGTGACTGAAGTGATGCTCAACCCAAATCCTATATCTTCGAGCGAAGATAATGAGAGCAAATCTTATCCAGAGCTGGATGAGTCAGATTTGCTTCTAGCCCAAGTAAAGTTGTCGTGTGTGTTTGAAATCTGACCGTTGGAACACATGTCAGTTCCTTAGTGAACCAGGTTCATTTCGGACATATCATGTCGGGTTGCCTTGTGGCTATAAATAGCCCACCCCCTACACCATAAATTGGTGGCTGCTCAGAGTTAGTTTACGAATTTTGTCGTTTTGAGAGCAACCCACCTCGAAGCCTTTGAGAGAGAAATCCTTGCGAGGACAAAGCCCAAACACCCAGAGCCAAAGAGTGTTAGGCATCACTGAAGTCTTTTTGTCTGTGTGACCTGAAGACTTATTACACTTGAGGACTGTGTATCCTCCAGCCGGTTAGGCGTCGCATTCTGAGCATCCAAGAGTAATTGTGGATTGCCGGTGAACGAAGTCTGTGAAGGTTCGGAAGTCTACCTTGAAGACTTACCAGAGTGATTGGGCGAGGACTGTGTGTCCTTAGCTCAAGGGGAATAAGGTGAAGACGCGGTCTTCTGAGTTGAATCTCAGCCTCCCTAACCAGACGTACAGTTGTCACAGCAACTGGAACTGGTCCAACAAATCCTGTGTCTTCAACAAGTGACTGGTTCTATCCCTTCCCTCCTTTACTTTGAGTTTGTCTTCGTGAAGTCATTGCTTAATTGCCTTATCTGTTTGACTTCATTGCTTGACTACTTTCGTTGATTGGCTTCGTACTATCTTCCATCCCGATCCTTACTACCTAGCTGCTATTAGTCTTTGTACATTCACATTATTGCATACTTGACTATGGCTTGCTTGTTGTAGTTTATCTTCCGCTGCATATCAAGGTCATTTCTATTGTTTGTCTTCGAAACTTCCACGTTTTGAAGACTTTGATAAAAATCGCCTATTCACCCCCCTCTAGTCGATAACTAGCACTTTCAGGTACCACACCCAACCGGTGTTCGATCAAATCCCATTGAGCTTATTTTTGAACTTCATGTCATTTTTTAAAGAAAGGTAGCGGTGTACTCGATGAAGGAGGATGAGTTGTTGTGTGACGCGTAGTTGGCCGTATCTACTGAATTCGTAGGCAGGAACAGAAGAGGGTGGAGGGTCTCTTGGAAGCACGTGCGTGGTTTGTTTCACGCGTGAAAGCACATTGCGCCCTACGACATGCACATCATCCATGAATGCAATGTCAAGTCATTAGCGTATCGATGGTACACCATTCTGAACTCCGTCATGAAGTTTTGTGCCACAATTGATCAACTGGAGAAAATGTGGCCATTGCGCACGGTAACCATGGAAATGATAAGTTTTGTTTCTTCTTGCTCCACATGTTGATTGATTCTATCATCCATGCAATATTATTGTGCATGTTGTGTAGCATGCATGCGCTATCATGATATACTACACGTCAGAGGGCAGACCATTCACACCCATACACTGTTGGATGAAGCTCAAGTGGCAGTATGTGCGGGGCAACATGATCCATCCATGAAGAACTTGTTAGTTAATCTCGTTGAATTTGAACTATTGGTGTAAAAGACATATTTGCATGCTATTTATGGACGATTTGTGTTATCTTCTATCCAAATTTTGCTGAATTCCATAGTGTTTGATGAAAACTGTCTGGTTAGTTGAAATATAGTTTGAAATGTATGCGGCTAAGGTTGGATGTTAGCCCCAGCATCAATGTCCATGGAATAGTCCCCGGTCCGCAGACGGATGTCGTGTTCAGTTTGGAGCTCAATGTTGAAGATGCCCTGATATTTGGACCGGACAATCACAATTTTTCCCCATCATGCCGGCCTATACAAAGCCATTTCTTTTCTGGATCATCCCTTAGAGCATCTACAACCGGAATTGCGTAATTCGGGTCCCTATATGGTCGCGGACATGCCGGAATGCAGTTGCAGACAACGTCAGGCAGGTCCTCTTTTGGCCCTCTCCACAACCACACTCCCCAAATCTCGATACCCAAATCCATGCAAATCCTTGCACAACGATCATATAATGCAAATTCATCATACATTCAATGATACAAATATATTGTAGCCCAATCAAATTCAGTACATGCCAAAATAAAATTCAATAGTTCATACATAGATAAACGATACAAGAATGAATCAATGACTTCAATCCTCATGGTCATTGATCCTCTTCTTCATGCGGGGCAGACACTTCTTCCCTTCTAGATCAAAGAGGTTGATGTCCTGCATCACGATCCTCGACTCTTCTATCTCTCTCTCGCATGCGCAACCTCTCTTTATCGAGCTCAAGATCACACATTGTCACCGTTTGCTTAAGCTCCCATTTTGCAACATTATTTCGCTTCTCCATATCCACCTTCTCCCGCTCCAAGGCCAATCTCTGTCGGTCGAACTCCATCTTCTCCATTTGCACATCAATGAACATCTTGTGCCTCTCCTCCTTCTTCACCTCCTTGGCATAAAAACTGCCCGTCCAAGTGGCACATATTTTGTTTATTGCACCTTCACGCGCTACCTTTCCTTCTCCTAGTTATTCCCCATCACTTGCTAGTTTATTTTTTGCATGATTGGTTGTATTTTGAACGCAACATTTTCTTCTTCCCCTTCCGCGTCCACTCCAATTGATTGAGCCGAGCTCGACTATTTTATTCTTCATCATCTTCATGTCGTTCTGAGTTTCCTTGAGGACGGTATGCTACTTGGGTCTCCTATTCAATTTCATCCAACGATGAGAAAAAGTGAATGGTTTCTTCTCCACTTGATGGTACAAAGCCTCTGCCAAAGATGCATGGTTTTGAACTCTATTGTTGCTTTGGTTTCGGCCTAAAACTTGTTTGAGATAGCCAACAAATTTGCTAAAGGCCTCTTGCATGAACGACCTTCAATGTTGAAGAGAACATGTGACACGGTTGATGCATATTGGGTGTGGTTGCACATAGTGTTTTTGCTCATGATAAAGTTTCCAAATTTTCTCCCAATATTTCTTGCCATTTTGCTCGGTTCAACAAATCAGATCCATTCTAGTGTTACACCAACTTTCACATAACAAAATATGTTCCAATTATGTGAATACCGGACCCCTCGGCTTGTAAACTTTGGCAGCTTTCTTCTTCTTTTTAGTGTGTGATGTTCGCCCAACTTCAAATACCGAGGAATTGGTATCCTCCATGGTGAATTGCAAAGACTCTTGACCATGATTTATCATATCATGCAATATTTATTCCTAGAATATGCATTACAATTTAACCATTTTACTACTAATACGATCTGATAATATGTGCAACAAAAGGAACTATGGATGCAAATCTGAAAACGGTCAAAATTTATACCCAGTCTTGGGCGGGCTTTCCTTCGAACATGTAGTGGGCAGAACAAGCACCTACATTGCCTGAGGACGCCCGATGCACTTCGAGCTCCGACGAGTCCGCCATCATGTCCTCGTTGGGGACGGCTTGAGAAAATCTCAAATCCGGGATGACCTTCCACTGGGAGGGCATGATGCAGTCGGGCAACAGCGACAAATACATTGTCTTTGTAGCCACGACCGACAGATTGGGGAGGGTCGCGTCCATGTCCTATGCAGTAGCCTTCACCGCCAACAAGGTCGCGTCCGCAACTTCCTACACAACCGCTATCTTCTCTGCCGCCTCATGCTCGCGCTGCCTCCGGTGGCGCTCCTTCCGGGCAAGGTTCTCCGTCGTGCAAAGATCCAAAGCCAGGCTGGGAACCCCGACTAATTCTGTCGAGGCATCATCTGTGACCATGGAGGCGGACAGGACCGTCGGCAATGACATGAAGGACGGCGGGCAGGGATGGCTAGCAAGAAGGTGGTGGACGGCTGCGTGGCGGCGGGAGAAATGGAGGATGGAGGTAGGAGGAATTTGGTCGATGAAGAGAAGTACTCAAATTGGTTCTGATTTGGGATGGGTCCACCTTGACAGAGCCGACGTGGCAGGCGTGCCCGGGCATGTCCGGGCCTCCCCATATCTGCTCCAAATATGGGCCGGATATGGGGAGTGCCAGTCAGTCCAAACGTTTGGGCCAGCTATTGGGCGCCCGGTTGGATGGCGTTTTTATGTCCGCTGACCGAGCAGACCAGACTGGCTCACGTTTGCATGCATGCATAGTTACCAATAAACAAATACTCCAATCCGTTCTTAAATATAAGTCTTTTTAGAAATTTTAACACCAATGCGACGTTTGTGCTCCTGAGCTCATCTGCACCTGCCTTGACGAAAAAAATCAAAACAAAAACTAAAAAAATTCAAGGCATTCCAAATTTTTTTTGTGGTAAATAAGTTTATGCGTGAGGTGCACTCCAACTTTCAACTCATTTGGACATCTGAGCAACTCTCAGCAAAAAAGACAAATTTAGGGTCTAAAAAAAAGTTTACTGTTCACAGACTGTTCTAACCCGATTTGTTTCTTTTTTGCTGAGAGCTTCTCAAATGTCCAAATAAGTTGAAATTTAGAGCGAATCTCATGCATAAAATTATCAATGACACAAAAAAATAGATTTTTTTTAATTTTTTTAGTATTTATTTTGATTTTTTTCTGACCGGATGCAGATGAGCCTGGGCACCGAATTGAGTTTTTGACTACATACGAATGAATGTTGACGTGTTTTAGTGTAGATTTACTCATTTTGCTTCGTACGTGGTTCATACAAAATCTCTAAGAAACATATATTTAGGAACCGAGGGAGTACATAGGACATGCAGTGCATGCATGCATTCGGCCCATTTCCAGACATGAAATACGTGCATGCATTTTGCTCGAACGATATGGTTGCGGGGCGTCCCAAAGAAAGACGAAAGGTCTATTTCCATACATGAAATGCATGCAGGCATTTTGCCCGAACCGATGGTTGCGTGACGTCCCGAAGAAAGACGAAAGGAAGCTTCCTTCGGGTTGCTTGAACGGCTTGCTTGAGGACATTCTAGATTAGTTGTATGATGAATCCTAAAGGCCGCGCGCGTCTCTGCCTGCTTTTTGGCAGAAGCCAGGGTGAAGTTTTTTGCTTTTTGATTTGTTTATTATCTGACCGGCATCTCGCCCTGTGTGCGCCTTGCGTTTCCTCCTTGTCTCACTCACATCGCGTGCTCCACTCCAGTCACACGTGCTCTACAGGACCACTCTCTTCATCCTACAATAAGTGTGTCAATTTTGTACTTTTTTACAAAGTTATGCCTCCTTTGGTTTGGAGGAATTTCATAGGAATTCTAGAGGATAGGATTCTCATAGGATTTTTTTCCTTAAGAGCTCTTTGGTTCATAGGAATGGATTTCTATTCCTATATAGGATTGGTTCCTATCCTCCACATTTTATAGGAAAATAAAAATGAGCCTAGACTCAATGGAAAAATTCCTTTGATGTGAACCAAATGACATCTCATTTCCTATTCCTGCTCATAGGATTTGAGATACATGTCATCTCATTTCCTACAAATTTCCTATTCCTACGATAATCCTATCCTATGAACCAAAAGAGGCCTTAGTACAAAGTTAAGACATTTATTCTAAGACAGTGGGAGTATATATTTTTACCGTCCAGCCTGGTAACGCGGGGTCCATTCACGCTTGAGTACAAGTTTGGACAAGATAAATTGACCGAAATTTTCTAATTGATAATCTAATTCTTTATTCCAAACATTATTTTGTTATTGTGTTTGCCAACACCACCCCTGTTCCCCCAACTTCATACGCAGCGACACGGCAAGAAGAACTCCCGTACCACAAACATGATACCGAACTTCAAACGTACAGGGGAATAAGAACGATTAGTCTATGGACAGTGTAGAAAGACATAGAAAAAAATGGACGTCATTTTTAGTCTCTTTTTCCTATGTGTAGATTGAATTTAAATATGAAATTATGTGGGAGACTGGAGGAGACATCTTTTGTCAACCTGGTAAAGTTTACTAAAATATGGGACATTGGCCGAGCATTAGGAGGAGGGTCCAAGCCTAACTAGCTACCAACAAGCCATGTACATGGGTTTTTCTTCTACCTTTTTTTAGATTCTCCATGTACCATTAAATATATAGCAAATTAAATTACAACAAGAACTCGCGAAAACCACAAGAGAAAATGAGAGAGGACAGATGTCTAGAAACATTTGCAAGAAAACTCCATTGAAGCGGATTTTAGCAACCACCATCCTGACCACTTGCCATCTTCGGAGAGAAACAAGAACGGTCGCCCCATGAGGACTTTGTGAGCCGAAAAAGAGGTCCGCCGCCGGCAAGGCCACTGTCGATATGGCACGCCGATCGGGATCATCCTCATGCTCCTTGCAACCTGGATCCGCCACATGTCGTGGACGTAGAATGCTGGAACCGCCACCCACTAGCCTCCAACTTTGTTATTGGACCTTCATTGTTCCCCAACAAGAAGAAGACACCACATGAGACAGAATCAGCCGCAGACACAAACAAACACCACGAGATCCATCACACCAAGGAAACGATGGAGTAAGGTACCGACTGATCCCTCGAGTTCACCACTAGGGGCGTCGTCGAGATGGGTTGACATCGGGGAAAATTTATTCCAAAAGCCGTTGTCACCTCTATCCTTTCATCGTCACACTAATCCTAACACCATAGCTACAGGAAATCAGAGAGCCCAGGTTTCCTTACCCTTCCATCGTCGAACCGGAGACCAGGGCGGAAAAGAACCCATAGCCTCATCAGCAGAGCGAGGGAAGGTTCGTCGTCTCCCTAATTGCCTTCTTTCCAAGACCAGAGGGAGCAAACCGGTTAGTAAATTGCAAGCCATTGAAATATCTCGATCCTCAAAGAAAAATTGAAGAAGCATGGCCACGACTATGACCATCATTATTCCCTACTAGAGGACAGTTGACATGGCAACACCTATATCATAGAGTAACGACAAGACAATACCGTTTACCGCTGCGTTACATCATAGAGAGTAACGACAAACCAATACACATGAAAGACAATTTTTGGACCCCATTTCTAGTTAGGCTTGTCTCTTTTTCATATGTGTAGATCGAATTTAAATATGAATTCCGTGGGACTCTAGGAACATCTTTCGTCAACCTACACTATAAAAAAATGAGATCAAGCATTGGTAGCGCTACAATCCCCCCCCCCCCCCCCCCCCTACACACACACAGTCCGCCCCCCAACACACATCGTCGTCGAGATGGGCTTGGCCTGCGGTTGAATTGAGTAGGGGCCAAGCCAAACTGGTAGCCAACAAGCCATGTGCATGGGGTTTTCATATACCTTGCCAACATTGGGAGCCATCGAAATAACTTGGCCCTCAAAGAAAAATCGCAGAGAAGCATGGGCACCACGGCTATGTCCATCATTATTCCCTGCCAGTGGACGTTGAAATGGTAACACCTATATGAGTAACGATGGACCCATACCGGTTACCATTAATAAAAAACGTCGTCAATAATTCTTAGCCATGAACATGCATAGCTTAAATGTCGGTTGGTTGCGTTCCCATTAGCGAGCAAAAACGCTCATCGTACCATTTTATTTCTCTTATGGATATGTAACGTCATAACAATTATGTATCCATCAGATTATACTCTAGATAGATACACAACAGTACCCGTCAAGAACAAGTCACACGTAATGATTTGTCGCTTTCATGGATCGTGGTTGCGATTTAGCCGACACAAAAAGAACAAGTTACATATTCTAATTTGTGTCATTTTTGTAGATCCCGAAGGCCTATAACGATCCACTCATTTTTCGATACACATGTAACTGTATTGGACAAAGAATCGACAAGATCAACGACACTTTTGCATGAATCTTTAGTATGAATCTAATCAAATTATCCATTTGTGATATTGGATGCTTATCATACAAATTTGGTGTGGTAAAGATTTGGCACTCATTTGTAATTAACTATGAAGTCCAAAAACTTGTGCTTCTGGAATAGATTAAAAAAACTGAAATAATTATTTGTGTTGAGTTTTATCTAAAATTTATCTGAAAATAATTAAAACTTTTACATGCACATCAAATAATTGATTAAATAGAAATTGATTGAAATTCCAGACAAATAATTATTTGTATCAAATGAGCTTGCCTATGGCACTGTACCACTAACAATGCAAATAAAAATGAGCTAATGTTTGTGGAATATTAATTGTAAGCCAAGTATTACTGGTAAAGATTACGTGAACACCAACGATGGAATTCCACTGGAAAAAGTTTCCATTGGGATATCACTGGCATGAGCCATTTATGCGCATACGGACATTAGGTACATTTGGAAGTTTGTATGGAGCAGCGCCTCACTGTCAGCTGTAACAAACTCGTCATCCAAACTGGCTCCACCGTTTTTTTTTTTTTGAGAGAGAGTCTGCCCTCCGCCCCACTGTGATGTACCGATAGCCCGGGACCCACTGCGCAACAGCTGACCTCCTGAGAACATCGCTACGCCCGGTCTACATGGGCTGCCAGAGACAGAAATGGGATCCGACGGCCGATCTTCACCGCTCCCGTGTGCCGCTGTGGAATATGTATACTTGGAACGTCATATTCTAGGAAGGTTTCAGGCCGTCGGGTGGAAGTGGGTTAGATGATGAACGGCTGGGGCGCCACTTCCTCCTGTATATGATGCGGGTCCCTGGATCTTCGTCTCGACAGCGACTTGCCTTCTCCCCAGTGTCAGACCCTTCCTCTATCTCTCTCTCTCTCTCTCGCCGGATTCCTCCGGAATTCCACACCCTTCCCAGCTCCTGCCTTGCTTCCGACCTCCCGCCGAGCGGATGGCGTCGTTGGGGGACATGCTTTTGAACCAGGAGCTGGCGGCGGAAGAGTATGGGAGGTTCGAAAGGTACACCCCGAGCTCTGCCCATGGTTTTTCCCAGTTCCAGCAAGCTGACAGCGCTCCGACCGGAGTCCCCGACACGGGATCGCTCGTTTCCGGTTTCGGCATGCCTCCCTCCACCTTCATCGTGCCGGAGGGTACCCACGCCGCCGCCGGTTATGGCGCTGAGGCCGTCCCGGTGGAGATCCCCGTGGTCCAGCGACAAAGATCTGCCTCCAGGAACCCTCAGGCGCTGCACAGAGGACCGTGGACCGAGGAAGAGGACGAGTACGTGAAACAGATGGATCTGATTCGTTTTTCTAGCAGCTTGATCTCGCGGAATGCATGCTGTTCTGCTTAATTGATCAATGTGCTTCCTTTTTTGCAGACTTCTCAGGAGATTGGTAGATGAGCATGGAGAGCACAAGTGGGCGACCATTTGCAAGCACCTCCCGGGACGGATCGGCAAGCAGTGCCGTGAGCGATGGACAAATCACCTGCGCCCCGGCATCAAGGTGATGCATGCATCGCAGCTTATAGTCTTGATTTGATTTTAATTAGGTGAAATCTTCCATGGATCTATATGATTCGGAAGTCTAAATTGTTTTAGTTTAGTTTTTACTACGTCCGAAGCATGCTGAACTTTTGGTCGTACAATTAGGACAGTGGGTGTTAAGCGAGAGAGGAAGAACAAATAGTTCGTCATATATGCTGCATGCTTTTATTTTAATCATTAAGTGCGCCAATTTCTTCATCAATGAGTAATTCTGTCCGTGGCCCTTAGGAAGAGATATGGGGGAGACAATGGTGAAACATTAGTTTCTTTTAGAATTATTGCAGATGCACGAGCGTCTGCAAATCGTGCAAGTTCAGTTTGAAAATAATTATTAAAATCCCCGCGAATCTCCTGCCTATACTCCGCAAACCTAATCTTTGGAGAATTATTATTTCCGAGTATGAATTAATTGCACTCATTAGTTTGTACTTGCCATGAATTTCACATGAGTTTCTAAAGTCGTCGTGGGTGTGTGGGTGCGTTGGCTGATGAATCGGATGTGACTCGTGATGTCAATGGTGGTACGCCATAATCGTAGCAGTAATATTTCCAGTATGATATTCAATTCAATTACACTTGATTGTGCCAATTATCTCGAGGCATTAACTTTGCTTCACATAATCACATTCCAGAAGGACCACATCTGGACTGAGGTGGACGACATATTGCTGATCGACGCACACAAGATCCACGGAAACCATTGGTTGACGATCGCGAGGTACCTCCCCGGCCGGTCGGAGAACGCCGTCAAGAATCACTGAAACGCTACAAAGCGGAGCCTCAAGTCGAAGCGCCGGTTCAAGAAGAAGACGAGCCAACAGGCCGCTCCGGGCCAGTTCACCTTCCTCGAGGAGTACATCCGCGACAAAGTGACGGCTGACGAGAACGTGGCGCCACCGTCTCCGTCGTCCGGCCTCGGGTATGACGGCCAGGTCGTTCCAAATGGTGCTGCAGTGCTGGCCGTCTCCAGCCCACCAGGGATGGGCATGTACATCCACCCAGCCAACGCGGCTGCTGGATCATTGTCCCAGGGAGGGATGATGAACCTGAGCTCGCCGTTGCCGGACCTCAACGCCTACGGCGGCGAGATGCAGGAGCGATACTACTATCCGCCCCACAGCAACAACAACAACATGGTGCACCATGGACCAGAGCCGGCATTTCAGCAGATGTTTAGTGCACAGGGACGCATGCATTCTGCATGCACGAACCTGAACTTGTTCCCGCGCCCCCCCCCCCCCCCCCCCCCCCCCCACAGCACCTCAGTGGCGGCTACTACGACAGCGAGACGGGCTGCAGCAGCGCCGGTGGGAGCGGCGATCTGGACGAAGACGTGGTCGAGATGGCCTCCAGGGAGTTCCAGACGTGAGGCCACACTGGACCTCACTAGCTTCAACTAAGAGGGTCCGTCCACCGGATCGATCCAGTACCGTATCCATTCATTTTAGTTTGTCGTTTTTACCTTTCCGAACATCTGAGTTTGTCGTTCGTTCAATCAGCTGCTATTGTATACTACCTGCTTCATCTGAAAATACTTGTCTTTGAAATAAATGTATCTAGATGTATTTTAATTCTAAATGCATTCATTTTTATCCATTTATGCGACAAGTAATTTCAGATGGAGCGAGTACGCCCGAAGAACACATCTGTGTGTTTGTGCGGCTTGGCATGCATGTATCTTTATTTTTCGTATTCTGAGTACTTTGTCAAAGTAACTTTTACCAGACAATTTGTTGGAGAACCTTTGTTGTACCTGTGTTTGTTTCTAGAGATAGCTATTCAGCCTATGGATTTCTGTTTCCGACATTATACATTTCTGTTTCCGTATTCTGAGTACTCTGTAAAAGTACCTTCTGCCGAACAATTTGTCAGAGAATCTTTGTTCTACCTGTGTTTGTTTTTAGAGATAGCGATCCCCCGTATGGATTTCTGTTCCCGACATTATTTTGGAAATATAAGCAATTTACCATATGATTTTATTAACAGAAATAATAGATAAAACATGACTATTATAGTAGAGTGAAGGCAAATAACATCTGCAAATGTGAACTAGAACAGAACATATGTAGAACAAGAAAGTATAGAGCAAGAAACGGTGGCATGTTCTTAAATAGAGAGAACACAAAGACGTACGGAGCAATGGCAGAAGCATTGGTCTTGGGGTCAATGTCCTCGCCAGCCATGTCGTCGAAGAGGTTGTCGGTGTCCGGAGCATCCGTGAACCCAAAAACCTTATCACCCTTCTCCCGCACAGGACTCGAGAAGACCGTAGCAGTAGCTAGACAATGGCTCGGCGCATTCCAGCAACCCGCGGGGGGCGGTGGAGGAGGAGCGCGCGCGTATGTTTCTCTTGTTCTCATGCTCATACATGTGGAGAAACAACCTTCCTTATAAGGAGGTCCAATTCCTACCAAACTAGCAATGTGAGACTAAACTTTAGTCTCATCTCTTTTCTTGCATAAATGGGCTAAGTGGGTCTCTAGAATTTAGTAGGAATTTCTAAAAATGTTATTGGGCTGGCCCAAAACTAGATTAAATTACAGCACATTATACTTCATCAGCACTGTTGGGTTGTGTGTGGAGCAATGCACTGGGGTGTGTGGCTTTGGTTAGGTGACAGGACCTCGCGGGCGAAGGAGATTATAGAGTCGGTTGTGTGGCTGCATGCCTCACCGGTGGTTGAATTCCGATAATCCTCTATCTACGAAAAGGTCTACGTAAGGTAACGTAACCTTCCTAACAATAATTCTCTCCCCCTCCTGATTTTCAGTGGGGGTGGGCCCCCAATCCCCTCTAATCCAATCCTGATTGTCCACATCGCATATTACGTAAAACACGTACGTTAGTGTACGTAGGTGTAGCATTGCCGGTTGAATTCTCTTTCCCTTGGCAAATGATTTATTTTGTATGCATGCTCCCTCTACGTCTTCATTTCGTCATTAACTAATTATGGAATAATTTATTTTTTTGCGATGATAACTTCCAATCTATTCATTAATTGTCAAGGTAGTATAAAGAATACCAGAAGTAAAAAATACATCTAGGTCCGTATACCACCTAGCGACGACTACTAGCACTGGAGTGAGCCGAAGGCGCACCACCGTTTTCGCCCCTCCCACAGAATAGCTGGGAAAATCTTATTGTAGTAGACAATCGGGAAGTCATATGACCAGTGTGTCAGAATAGCAACCGCCGCCGATGAAGGGAAACACAGATCAGAAGGATCCAACCTTTAGACACACGAATACAGACGAACGAAGGCGTGGATCCACCGAAGACAAGCACCGACCGAATCCCGCGAGACCCACCGGAGAAAAATCTACACATGCCCTCTGACGATGCTCGAAACATCATCGGGACGGGAACAAGGCAGGGAGAACCTTATCCATCTTTAGAGAGCGCCGCCGCCTCGCCTCTCTGAGAAGGACATAAACCCTAACAAAACTCAAAAGAGTGTGAAAAATGAAGCTCTGCACATTCTTTTGGAAGAGTCGGCTGTGCAGATCTACTTTCAGGAGAGTCTGATTGTGATCACGAGAATCTTAAAGGGGATAGCGCATCCAAATTGGCCACGAACAAGGCGCAACTGATATCGAAGAGCAGTTCAAGGGCTACTGACGCGTGGCTCGTCATAGTGGAAGCTGGCTTGAGTAGGTCGGCTTGTGCCATCTAGGTCGGTTTATGCCCTTGGCAGACGTCTCTATCTGTGGTCCCAATAGAGTGAAGGACTTAGAAGTCGTGGAGTATATGACAAGGAAGCCGACATCTAGGAGGACTCCTCCACGATTCTACCGACTAGGATCCTGTAAACCATAGACTTCGGTATCCATATAGGCCTAGGCTAGGCTAGTGATAATGACATAACCAAGAGACTATTCCTAATATGTCTATCACCATTGTACACCCCTATACATCAATCAACACAACACGAGCATGAAGGAGGTTTTAACTCGACCCCGAGGGCCTGCACCTAAGTAAACCGCCTCCTATTTTCCCTTCGGTCTACTCGTCTAGTTGTAATAGCCTATCTAGCGATATGCCGGGATATACTCCGACACCTAGGAGGGAATAGAGAAAGGGAAGGGTTGGATATTGCCATCTTAGATCAATTTTTTCACTTCAGTATTGCAGCAGTAACATGCCATTTTATGTTACCAATTGAGAACAAACTTATTTTACCGGACCCGACAAAAACTCCTTATTTAGACAAGTAAGTATTTGATGTTCCATCTCATGGATTTATGTTTCCTTTTAGGGAGTTTCAATAGTAACATGCAATTGTAGGCTACCCATTGGAACAATCATGAAAATACAAGGAAGGAGAAGGATGGACAGTAGGAGAAACTTTATATTTAGAAGCAAGGAAGATTAGATTATGCAGTAGTGGAGTGCAAACAAATTTTGTGGAACTGGAATGGTAGCATTTTAACTTGCAGATCAAGTGGATTGTTTTCACAAAGTTGTTATTGTTTCTTGCGGTCGACATTACACCATGTACCTCCTTCATTATTTGTAAATAAAAAATGTAATACACCGTCATCTCTTGCAGTAGGTGAGAACTATTTCATTTCTAGATCAAACATATAATGCATCATCATCTTTTGAGTTATATGAGTTCCATTACCATAAATTTGCTAAAGTAATAAAAAATACACCCAGCCAAAGGTTAGGCAACATGATAGACTTTTGAACTGACGATAATTCGAGCGCAAGCATGTATGATAAAATGTAATGTCATAGCATCAACGTATATATATATATATCCTTTTTACTCTAAATTCATGATGGTACCTAGGACAAAATAAACAAGTTGAACATTGTGATTTGTCACTTTCCTTGATTGTCGGAGAAATGCAACGACACGCAAAAGAACAAGTTGAACGTTGTGATTTGTCGCTTTCCTAGATCATGGGAGCACTGCAACGGACACACAAAAGAACAAGCTGAGCGTCATTATTTGTCGCATTCATGAGTCGGGAAGCCATATAATGACCACCCTGTTTACCGTTACATGTGACTATTGGATATAAATTCAACAAGATTCACATAGCATTTCCGCATGACTGCATAAAGGGAAATGACACAAATTATCCATTTTTGGCACTGGATGCTTATCGTACATAATCGACATAGTAATATTTTAACACTCATATTTATTTATCTGCAAAAGCCACCATATTGGAGCAATAAATAGAAACCTTTCATGGATTGAAATCATCAACATAAGGACTGGTGTTCTAGCATGCAAACAATGTGACATCTCATGGATAAACACCATCATCAATATATGTACTCTTATCTCGCATTAGGGATTCATGCTTATTCACTTATGTATATTCCTAAATCAACTAAAAAATATATTACACAAAACAACCTTAATATCAAACTGTGCATGGGGAGACAAACCCTATGCACATAGGGTGGAGGTTTGTTTCTCTCTAAAGTGATTTCATGCTTGGTGTGAGGTGTTCCGTCCTTTGTTTCTCCTTTTTAAATCATTCATCATGTTTAGAAAACCCCTGAATTCTGGCTCTAGTAACGAAGGTGAGGAACTCATAGGTCCTAACAACGCATAAAAACCTAGTCATCTACCCTATGTTCATATGGTACCAAAACTTGAATTATTTTTTTCTAATGGGGGCTCTATATAGCAGAGTGGCATCCAGTGTCCCCACTTGATTTTAGATTGTTATGATTCTTTTGGCATTTTCCCAACACAATTGTGTGTACATTGGGATGGCCTCCCTAGGGCGGTCATCACCAGTGGCAAACAATGAGTCGCACGATCTCTGGCGGTGGCCATGTTGCTCAAGAGATGATGAGATGCCGAAAGTGACTATGCAGACGATACTTAACTGGCCGATTGTATGGACGATGTTCATCCAGCGGTTCTACCTCATTTTGTCCCATGCATACATGGTTAGATTAGTAGGATCGTGCATGAATCGGCTGAGCACTGTCGTGTGCGTAGCAGCGCTCATGGAGATGCGCGATGTTCGCTGTAGTGGCCATCCACTTCCCTTTGGTGTTGGAGGGGACCTTCAACTTCCCGTTGCTTCGGTGGTGCCGTTGCCGATGACAACTTATTTACACGCAGCACCGCCCTTCAGTGGCTACGGCTTGGTCGTCTTTGAACCCATTGCTCGTCAGCGGGTTCGTGTAGAAAAAAAGTGAGGTGGAGGAAAGAGAAAGAGCTCTGGCAAAGGGAGCAATGGAGGCGGAGGCACACGAGAGGAAAGTCGAGAGAAATGAGCAAGTCCTCTATTCCCCAAAGTGTTTACTCTTAGAAAGCTATGATGGGAGAGGAAATGACAACAGTTGTCACGTGATACGTGGAAGCATAGCCCTTCCAACTTCCCACTAAGAATGTGTAAGGCGTGCAGGAAACAGTCCATCCCATAAATGACGGTGACGCATGAGACACTACGTCTAGTCACATCGCCTTAAATGATAGGACATGAACTTGATGGGGCCCACAACCCTGAGCGTATGTTTAGTTGTTCAGCGGGTTAGTCCGGCTCCACCAGCCGGACCAAAGCCTGGTATGGTCTCCCCAATGTCGAGCTCCATTTGAAAAATTCCGTAAGGATCCCACCAAAAATTGGCTTCGCGGGAAAGCTTTCCGTGAAGGTCCTCTATCCACACCAACAACTAAAGATGGCTCAAGGTAATCGGTCGTGAAGCACTACATATTTTAGAAGAGCCAGTTGTGTGGATCTACTTTCAGGGGATTTTTGTGAACTCGTTGTTATCTCGAGAACCTTATAGGGGATGGAGCATCTAGATCAGGTCCAACCAAGGAGCAACCGATATTGAAGACCAGTTTAGGGGCTACTAATACTATTACGGTCTAGGGGTGCCACATCATACCAGATGCCGAGCGAAGTAGGTCGGCCCGTGGCCCCTTGGTTGGTTTATGCCCTGGGTAGATGTCCATGCCCGTGGTAGAGAGAAGGACTCATAAGACTTGGAGTATATAAAAAGGAAAGCCGACGTCTAGGAGGACTACTCAATAACCCTAACCGACCAGGATCCTGTAAAGCATAGACTCTAGTATTCATATAAACATGGGCTAGGATAGTCAATAATGACAGAACAAAGATATTATTCTCAATCCCTCTATCTCCATTGTACATCCCTAAACATCAGTCAATACAACATGATAAGGAAGTAGATTTTTAACTTGACCTCGAGGGCCTACACTTAAGTAAACCGCCTCTTGTTTTCCCTCTGGTCTACTCGTCTAGTCGTAATATCCTATCGAGCTATCACCTGGAAAATAATCTGACAACTTGGAAAGAATAGAAAAGGAAGGATTAGATATTTCCATCATAGATTAATTTTTCCGCTTCAGTATTCCAACAGTAACCTGCCGTTGTATGTTACCAATTGATAACATGGAAATCATAGAAAAGAGTAGGAGAAAACTTGTTGTATAGGACCCGCCAAAAAAAACCTTGATTTAGAGAAGGAAGTACTCCCTCTGACCGAAAAAGTGTCGTTGCTTTAGTACAAATTTGAACTAAAACCACTACACCTATTTTCAATCGGAGGGAGTATTAGAGTTGCCATCATGTATTTATGCTTACATTTAGGGAGTTGCAACCTTGTAATAGTAACATGCGATTGTAGGCTACTGATGTCTACTACACAACTTATTCTTGTAGACTCGTGTTGGGCCTCCAAGCCCAGAGTTTTGTAGGACAGTAGCAATTTTCCCTCAAGTGGATGACCTAAGGTTTATCAATCCGTGGGAGGCATAGGATGAAGATGGTCTCTCTCAAACAACCCTACAATCAAATACAAGAAATCTCTTGTGTCCCCACATCCAATACAATGGCAAATTGTATAGGTGCACTAGTTCGACGAAGAGATGGTGATACAAGTGTAGTATGGATAGTAGATATAGGTTTTTGCAATCTGAAAATAGCAAGGTAGGAAGTGATAAAACGGAGCACAAACGGTATTGCAATGCTTGGAAACAAGGCCTGGAGTTCATATTTTCACTATTGCAATCTCTCAAAATTGCTAACATAGTTGAATCATATAACAATCCCTCAACGTGCGACAAAGAGTCACCCCAAAGTTCTTATCTAGCGGAGAACATAAGATGAAATTGCTGTAGGGTACAAAACCACCTCAAAGTTATCTTTTCTGATCAATCTATTGAGCCATCCCTATAAGTGTCACAAATAGCCCTAGATTTCGTATCAAAACAACACCATATGATACACATGAACCAACTCTAGTGTCACCTAGATACTCCAATGTCACCACAAGTATCCTTGAGTTGATTATTCGATATGCATCAAAGAACTTCATATTCATAATATTCAATCCAACACAAAGACTTCAAAGAGTGTCCCTAGATTTCTACCAGAGAATGTAGTACGAAAATGTGCATCAACCCCTATGCATAGATTAATTACCCCAGTGTCACCTCGGGAATCCGCGAGTTGAGTGCCAAAACATACATCAAGTGAATCAATATAATAACCCATTGTCACCATTGGTATTCATATGTAAGACATACATCAAGTGTTCTCAAATCCATAAAAGTATTTAATCTGATAATAGTGAAATCTCAAAGGTAAAAACTCAATACATCACAACAAGATAACACTACTAGGGAAAAACTTATAGATAGGCACTTACTAGTAGTGTGGGTTTATATCCCTTGCTACTACTACTTACTAGTAGAGCGGGTTTATACCCCGCGCTACTACTAAGCTGATAGTAGTAGCGCGGGTTTATAACCCTCACTACTACTAAGTGATTTCCACCGTGCCCCCCGGGACCAGCCATAGTAGTAGCGCAGGTTATAAACCCATGCTACTACTAAGTTGATAGTAGTATTAACGGGTTATAAGCCCCACGCTACTACTAAGTGGTCTCCACCGTGCACCCCGGGACATGCCATAGTAGTAGCGTGTGGTATAAACCCAGCGCTACTATTATCAACCCAGCGACACATGTATAAACATAGCACATGGAGGCCCAATACCAGACCCACACCCTCTTGATTTCACTTCCCCCCCACCTGCGATGCCCTTCCTCGCCCACTGCAACTGCTGGCTTGCACCTTGACGTCTCCCTCAAATTCGGCGACCTCCTCTTCCACCGCAGACACTCCCCTGCTCCTCCTTCCTCCTCCTGTTCCGCTGCTGGAAGGAGAGGGAGATCTAGCAGAGCGCCACCCATAATGATGTCCAGATCGCTGATGGAGGCAACCCATGGCGTCTTCTAGGGTTTCGGCTCCAACTCCGGCGGCCACCGGTGAGTTGCTGCACCTACTCCTTTCTACCTCTCTCTTCCTCTTCCAATCCTTGTCTCTTTTTTTGTAGAAGCAACAAAGGAGAGGTGTGGAGAAGAGTTGGATGGGGAAGCACCATCACCATGGACGACTTCATCCCCTCCAGGATCAGCATCGGCCATGGATGAAGAGGATGATGATGCCTAGCAGCAACAACCATGGCTGGATTTTTTTAATTCCTAATCAGCTAGTAGTAGCGAGGGTCCAGACCCACACTACTACTAACGGACGTAGTAGTAGCACGGGTGACACCCACGCTACTACTACCAGTTAGCTGTAGCATCATAGTAGTAGCGCGTGCAGCTGCACTACTACTAGTCTTTTACCCCGCGCTACTACTAGAGAGGGATAAACAGTATATGATCCAAATATCTTAACAAAGCTCATGGTACATCAAGATTGTGCCAAATCAAGAACAAGAGAGAGAGAGAGAGAGAGAGAGATCAAACACATAATTACTGGTACATACCCTCAGCCCCGAGGGTGAACTACTCCCTCCTCATCATGGTGGTCGTCGGGATGATGGAGATGGCCTCCGGTGATGATTTCCCCCTCTAGCAGGGTGCCGGAACAGGGTCCCGATTGAGTTTTCATGGATACAGAGGCTTGCGGCAGCAAAAATTCTCATCTAGGGTTCTTTCTAGGGGTAGGGGTATTTATAGGAATTTTTGGCGTCGGTTTCACATCAAGGGGGCCCACGAGGGAGCGACAAGCTCGCTAGGCGCCACCAGGGGTGGGCCGTGCCTAGTAGGCTTGTGGCTTACTCGTGAGGCTTTTGGTCCTTCCTCAAAGCTTCGGAGGTCTCTTTTGGCCCAGAAAAATCACCATAAATTTTCAGCCCATTCTGAGAACTATTATTTTTGCACATAAAACAGCTCCACAATAGTTCTGCTGAAAACAGCGTCAGTCCGGGTTAGTTCTAATCAAATCATACCAAAACCATGAAGGAAATATGCCCTAGAGGCAATAATAAAGTTGTTATTTTATATTTCCTTGTTCATGATATAGGTTTATTACTCATGCTAGAATTGTATTGATCAGAAACTTAAATACATGTATGAATACATAAACAAATACCGTGTCCCTAGTATGCCTCTACTAGACTAGCTCGTTGATCAAAGATGGTTAAGGTTACAAGTGTTGTCATTTGATGATGATATCACATCATTAGGAGAATGATGTGATGGACAAGACCCATCCAATAGCATTGCATAAGGATCGTTCAGTTTTATTGCTATTGCTTTCTTCATGTCAAATACATATTCCTTCAACTACGAGATTATGCAACTCCCGGATACCGGAGGAATATCTTGTGTTCTATTAAATGTCACAACGTAACTGGGTGATCATAAAGGTGCTCTACAGGTATCTCCAAAGGTGTTTGTTGAGTGGGCATAGATCAAGATTAGGATTTGTCACTCCGAGTATCAGAGAGGTATCACTGGGCCCTTTCGGTAATACACATCATAAGCTTGCAAGCAAATGATTAAGGAGTTAGTCACAACGTGATGTATTATGAAATGATTAAAGAGACTTGACGGTAACAAGATTGAACTATGTACGAAGGTACCGACGATCGAATCTCGGGCAAGTAACATACCGATTGACAAAGGGAATTGCGTATGTTGTCATAACGGTTTGACCGATAAAGATCTTCGTAGAATATGTAGGAGCCAATATGGGTATCCAGGTTCCGCTATTGGTTATTCACTGGAGAGGTGTCTTAGTCATGTCTACATAGTTCTCGAACCTGTAGGTTCGCACGCTTAACGTTCGTTGACGATTTAGTATTATATGAGTTATGTGATTTGGTGACTGAATTTTGTTCGGAGTCCCAGATGAGATCACAGACATGACGAGGAGTCTTGAAATGGTCGAGAGGTAAAGATTTATATATAGGACGATAGTATTCGGACACCGGAAGTGCTTCGGAGGGTACCAGGTACTTATCGGGTCATCGGAAAGGAGTTTCGGGCACCCCTGACAAAGATATGGGCCTTTTGGGCCAAGAGAGGGAACACACCAGCCCACAAGGGGGTGGTGCGCCCCTATATAGGCCGGTCCTATGAGGAGGAGAAGGAAATAGGGGAGGGAAAGTAAAGTGTGGAGTAGGACTCCCCCTTCCTTCCCTCCCCCCTCTTTCCTTCCCCTTTCTTCATACAAGGAAAGGGGGGCGCGGGAGGGAAGGAGCCCTAGGGCCGGCGGCCAGCCCCTTGGGGTGCACCCTGGCTTCCCTAGGCTGCGTCCCCTCCCCCTTCCACCAATATATATGTGGGGAGGGGGCGCCACACAAGGACACAACATTGTCTTAGGCATGTGCGGCGCCCCCGTCCACCATTTACTCCCTCGGTCATATTTTTGTAGTGCTTAGGCAAAGCCCTGCGGAGGTCACATCACCATCACCGTCACCATGCCGTCGTGCTGCCTGAACTCATCTACTACCTCGCCTTCTTTCTGATCAAGAAGGTGGAGGACGTCACCAAGCTGAACGTGCACAGAGCGTGGAGGTGCCGTGCGTTTGGTACTAGATCGGTTGGAGCGCGAAGAAAGTTCGACTACATCAAACGCGCTGTGAAACTCTTCCGCTTACGGTCTACGAGGTACGTAGACATAATCTCCCCCTCATTGCTATGCTTCCCCAAGGATAGATCATTGCGTGTGCGTAGAATTGTTTTGTTTTTCCATGCAATGATTTCCAACAGTGGCATCATGAGCCAGGTCTATGCGTAGATGATATGCACGAGTAGAACACAAAGAGTTGTGGGAGGTGATAGTCATACTGCTTACCACCAACGTCTTATTTTGATTTGGCAATATAGTGGGATGAAGCGGCCCGGACCAACCTTATAGTCCACGCACATGAGACCGGTTCCACCGACAGACATGCAACTAGTTTTGCATAAAGGTGGCTGCGGGTGTCCGTTTCTCCTACTTTAGTTGAATCAAATTTGACTGCGGCCGGTCCTTGAAGAAGGTTAAAACAATAAACTTGATGAATCACCGTTGTGGTTTTGTGCGTAGGTAAGAATGGTTCTTACTAGAAGCCCGTAGCAGCCTCGTAAAACTTGCAGCAAGAAAGTAGAGGATGTCTAACTTGTTTTTGCAGGGCATGTTGTGATGCGATATGGTCAAGGTATGATGTGATATTGATGTCTGCTAGAACTACGTCGGTATTTCCCCAAAGAGAAAGGGATGATGATGTATAGAGATGGTAGGTATTTCCCACAGTGATGAGACCAAGGTTATCGAACTAGTAGGTGAACCTCCTCACACCACGTAAATAGCACCTGCACACAAATAACAAATACTCGCAACCCGACGTGTTAAAGGTGTTGTCAATCCCTTCTGGGTACGGTGCCTTAAGATAGGAAAATAACATGAGGTAAAAGTGGTAGGTAGGATAAATAGATCGCGGAACAAATAAATTGCATCAAGGTATTTTTGTATTTTTAATTTAATAGATCTGAAAATAAATGCAAAGGAAAATAGATGCAAAGGAAAATATGATGGAAAGAGACCCGGGGGCCGTAGGTTTCACTAGTGGCTTCTCTCGATAAAAATAGCAAACGGTGGGAAAACAATTACTGTTGGGCAATTGATAGAACTTCAAATAATCATGATGATATCTAGGCAATGATCATTATATGGGCATCACGTCCAAGATTAGTAGACCGACTCCTGCCTGCATCTACTACTATTACTCCACACATCAACCGCTATCCAGCATCCATCTAGTGTATTAAGTTCATGGAGAAATGGAGTAATGCAATAAGAACAATGACATGATGTAGACAAGATCTATTTATGTAGAAATATACCCGATCTTGTTATCCTTGATAGCAACGATACATATGTGTTGTTTCCCTTTCTGTCACTGGGATCAAGCACCGTAAGATTGAACCCATCACAAAGCACCTCTTCCCATTGCAAGATAAATAGATCAACTTGGCCAAACAAAACCCAAATATCGGAGAAGAAATACGAGGCTATAATCAATCACACATATAAAAGATCAAAGAAGACTCAAATAACTTTCATGGATAAAAACATAGATCTGATCATAAACTCAAAGTTCATCGGATCCCAACAAACACACCGCAAAAAGACTTACAACATATGGATCTCCAAGAGACCATTGTATTGATAATCAAGAGAGAGAGAGGAAGCCATATATCTACTAACTACGGACCCGTAGGTCTATAAAGAACTTTTCACGCATCATCAGAGAGGCACCAATGGAAGTGGTGAAGCCCTCCGTAATGGTGTCTAGATTGGATCTGGTGTTTCTGGACTTTGCGACAGTTGGAATTGATTTTCATCTGCTCCCCAAGGGTTTCTGGAATATTGGGGTATTTATAGAGCAAAGAGGTATTTCAGGAGCACCCGAGGTGGGCACAACCCACTTGGGCGCGCCTGGGCCTCTAGGCGCGCTCTGGTGGTTGTGCTCCCCTCGGGGCACCCCCAGGCACATGGGCCTCAAGAAGTTTCGCTGTGTTTGGACTCTGTTTGGTATTGATTTCCTACGATGTAAAAAACATGCAAAAAACAGCAACTGACACCGGGCACTATGTCAATATGTTAGTACCAAAAAATGATATAAAATTACTATAAAATGATTGTAAAACATCCAAGAATGATAATATAATAGCATGGAACAATAAAAAATTCTAGATACGTTGGAGACGTATCTGCATCCCCAAGCTTAATTCCTACTCGTCCTCGAGTAGGTAAATGATAAAACAATAATTTTTGATGTGGAATGCTGCCTAACATGTTTGTCACATTTCTTTTCTTTATAGCATGGACATTTGGACTTTTATATGATTCAAAGCAATAGTCTAGTTTTGACATGAAGACTTTAATACTCAAGCATACCAACAAGCAACCATGTCTTTCAAAATATCGACACTAACGCAAGTTATACCTAGCCCATTATGCTCAATCGTTGATCCATTCATGAAATACACTCGAATATTAGGTACACCCAATGCTCAAATACGATCATATTGCCACTTAGTTGGTGCTTTATAAGAGAAGATGGAGACTCAAATTTAAAATAAATATTGCATAAAGTAAAACACTGGTGGAAAAAGGGCCTTTGGTCGCGGTTCGCAACTGCCATTAGTCGCGGTTGTGCAACCGCGACCGAACGGGCGCGACTAAAGGCCCCACCCTTTAGTCGCGTTGCTTAAGAACCGCGACTAAAGGCCCGTCCACGTGGGCGCCAGGTGGCCGTCGGGGCGGAGGACCTTTAGTCGCGGTTCTTCTGGCCAACCGCGACTAAAGGCCGCCGCAGGTTTAGGGTTTTAGGCCCCCCCCCTTAAACCTGTTTTCTGTTTAATTTGTATTGTTTTATTTCTTTTTTGCTTTATTTTAATTTTGAAGGAGTTTCACATATTCTACGGTACTACATACATGCATATGAATGTACAATTTCAAACAAATTTGAAATTAGAACCAAAAAGAATTCAAGAGGAATATACAATATATATTCAATATCATCGGATGACCATATACAATTTTGAACAAGTTTCCATACATAATTTCATGCATATAAAGTTCTACGTCCTCGTAATGGTGTTCTCCTTTAGGATGGAGGACTTCCCTCCTGAACCATCCAACTAGTTCCTCTTGAAGTGGTCGGAAGCGAGCTTCTGGACTAAGCATCATCCGGAGGTTATTCCTCTGAGCATTGGTATCACTCGGAACCCGCTCAGAGGTGTATCTCCGGATCATCTCACAGACATAGTATGCACACAGATTGGTCCCCGCTGGCTGAATATCCTCACCATTCTTAGCCTTTGCCCTTTTGAATTCTAGCTCTTTTTTGAATTCACCGACCTTTGTATCTACGAACCATCTCCAAACCCTACGAGGCAAAGAAAATTAAATGAACAAGAGAGTTATTAGTTACTTGATATTAGGAAATGAACGAAATAGGCCGATCGATATAGAGCGCAAATGAATGAAAATAATTACTTCTGCAGCATTCTTCTCATGTCGACCCAAAGCTTTGGATCCTTATTCAGAGAGTCGTGGACGAGACATTCTGAGGTGTCAACTTTAATGACTAGCAGAATCCAGTGGAACCTGCGGACACGATACATGCACAGTACGTCATGCATAACTCATCAATTAGCCGGCCACATACCATGCATGGAGTAAACAAAAGAGAATGTGCTCAAGACAGAAACACTCACCCAAAATGGTAAGGAAATAGAATATCACTTTTGAGTTCCTGCTTTGTAAGAAACTGCCACAGGTCTGCCTCCATGTCGGCGGGGTGATGCTCCAACACATATCCATTAACGATGTGTGGGTCAATGAACCCAACATCATGGATGTTCCTTACTCTGCATTCCTTAATCTTCATTCTGCATGTATAATAGCGGACACAACAATATAGTTAGGACATATATATAGTGCAGGCAATATGAACGAGATGGGGTAGAAATAAATCACTTACAGAACGTAGCAACTGATGATAGATTTGTCGAGCTCCCGCAGATTGAAAAGCTGGAACAATTCACTCAGATGAATTTGTACATAGTAATGTTTGAAGTGATGCTCATATCTAACTTCCGCATAAATATATTCTTTGGCGTTTTTATTTTTTATGTAACCCTTGTACCATTTCAGCAGGCCTTTCATTTGTGGAGGTAGATCCTGTTCCTGCGCAGGCTCGATGAGAGGCCCATTCTTCACATATGTAATTACTACCTCCTTCACTGGCGCCTCATCAAGGCCTAACAGTTCACGAAGAGTAATACCTAAGTTGGCCGCTTGTTCTCTGGCACTCGTTACAGTCAATCCATGTGCTGCCGCAGCTGCTATGATATCGGGGTCATCCGGATCGGCGGCTTTCACTATAAGCGGGGCAATCGATTGTTTACTTTGTTCCCCGAGCTGGGCAACTCGTTTCCCGCTTTTTTTACTTTCTAATTCCGTTTTCTCGGCCTCCTCCAAGGCTTTGTTCTCCTGGTTCTCCGCCCGCTCTTTCTTCTCCTTCAACATGAGTGCCTGCCTACGAAGTTCACGTGCATAGTCGTCAGGCAGATTCTTCGCGGCTTGGGACGGTGTGCTCAAAAATGACTTAGCCCACTTCTTTTGCTCATCAGAAAATACTGGCTTGGGCTCGGGCTCTCTTTTCTTCTTGCAGTCCGCCTTCCATTTCTCATGATCAGCAGCCGCGGCCGCGGCAGTTTCCTCGGCACTATGTTCCCAAGGCCTTGTGGGGAGAGGCTTCAATGATGGCTCCGGTACCTTTGTGGTCTTAGGTACATAAGGGTCCGGGTTAATAATCCAGGACTGCTTCTGCTTCTTTGCCGGAGGTGGATTGGGGGGCGGCGTCTGATCACCCGCCGGACGAGGACTGGGGGGCGGCGTCTGATCACCCGCCGGACGTTGTGGACTGGGGGGCGTCGGCTGACATGACAGAGGTGTAGGTGAACCGCCACCACCGTAGGGGGGTGGACTTGTTGTCCTTGGCGCCTCGCCTGGAAACTTGATAAACTTCTTTTGCCATAGAATGAAATGGCGCTTGACATCTCCAAGTCTTTTCTCCCCTTCAGGTGTAGCAATGTCAATCTCCAGGTCCTCAAACCCTTGGACTATGTCCTCCACCATGACACGAGCATAGCCATCTTGAATGGGGGTGTTGTGGTGGAGTGCTCCAGGTAAACATGGTAAAGCACTGCCGATAGCTACCTTCATGGACATGTTCCCGATAGGATAATACAGATGACATTCTTTCATCTCCTTTATATCGTCCACGGGGTAGCGAGGAGGCTCCGGTGCAGTAATTTCGACCACCAGAGGCTCCGGTGCAGTAATTTCGACCACCAGAGGCTCCGGTGCAGTAATTTCGATCGTCGGTGCATCTGCACCAGCCGGTGGGGCCTCCGTGGAAGCCACACTGCTTCTCCGCTGCTGGCTTCTGAGATCCGCTGGATGATCTTCATGCTGCGCCCGAGCTGCATCTCGTTCGGCTACTAGTACACTCACGGTTTTCTTCATCACATCCATTTCCGATGCCAACCGCGCCACAACATCTGCTTCCTGATCCATCTTTCTCTTCCGGCTTCTGTAACCATACGGGTCATCGTTCTGGGGGAACCCTATTTTCCACGGAATGTGCCCCATGCCTCGTACACGTCCTCCGTGTTCAGGATTCCCGAGGGCTTTTGTCAGCGCGTCGTTCTCTCTGTTGAACTTGATCTTCCCCTCTTGAGCATCCCTCATTGCGTCAATAAGGGCTTGGGTGGGTTTACTTATTTTGCCCCAGTAAACACAGTCCCCTGTCTCCGGGTTCAGCGTTCCCCCATGCCCGTACCACCAGCTTTTGGCCCTTGGGTCCCATCCCTCCGTACCTGGACGGATTCCTCGCGCCCTCAGCTCGTTCTCCATCTTCTCCCACCTAGGCTCCCAAAGGCGATACCCTCCTGGCCCCATAATATGATTGTACTCCTTCTTAGCCGCATTTTCCTTATTTTTTTTGATATTTGAATGAACTGCTCCGATTTCTTTTGCTTCACAAATTCTGGCCAATCATGTTTCAGTTTCTCATATTGTCCTTTGAAATCCGGAGTCTTGTTCTGCTTGACAAAGTCATGGGCTAGATTTTGCTTGAATTTCCGGAATGCGTCGGCCATCTTATGAAGTGCGAACTATTTGACTAGCCTCCTCCTCTCCTTGTTTTCCTCAATCTTGTTACCCTCCTCATCGAATTTGTTGTATTCCGGAGGTAGAACGAAATGTTCCATAAGCTTTTTGAAGCAATCTTTTTTTGTTCTCTTATCGACAAAAGTGAAACCAGCAATTCGTGCCTTCCTTGGCCTATTCCACTCCTGGACGGTGATCGAGACGTTGTCTCTAACAATGGCTCTGCATTGGTTGACAAACTTGGTGGCGTTCTTGCGGGGCTCCAGCGGCCTGCCGGTTGCACTGTCGACAACCTCGATGGTGCATGTTTCTCCTTGTTTCATCGTCTTGGTTGCGCCACGCTTTGACGACGTACTCGATTGTTTCGATGATCCGGCCGAGGGCTAAAATAAGAAAGAGAGTCACGCGCGTTAGTCCACACATATTTATTCAAATCAGTTAGTTTGTATCACCAGAGGCTCAATGTATATATATATACCTCGGCGCCGGAGGTGGTTGCTACTTCCATTTGAAGATCGTCGTTTATCGACGTTTGTTCGGCATCATCTTGCTGACGGCGCCCTTCATCTTCACCGTCAAGGTTCAGATAAGAAGAGATATCATCTTCTTCTTGTTCGGTCGGCACATATAGAATATCGCCGTTTATGATGCCGAACATATGTGCTTCACCGTCCGGATCATAGTTGTCCATAATCAGGTCAGCTCTATCGTCCGCCATTATGTCAGTCCTGAAAACATGTAGTAAAAACAAATTAATTAAGTGAAGAAGGGGGGCGGTGGCGGTGGCGGTGGCGAAAGGGCGGTGGCAAAAGGAGGGGGCGAGGAAGGGGTGGGAGAGGGTGTCGCGGTAGAGCGCGAGACGGGGCGACAGACGACGGCGTCACGGAGAGGGAGGCGAGGAAGGGGTGGGAGAGGGTGTCGCGGTAGAGCGCGAGACGGGGCGGCAGACGACGGCGTCACGGAGAGGGAGGCGAGGACAACACACATTTATAACCCTCGCCGTCCCCTCTCGATCCCTAAAAAAAACACCGCGCGCATCGCCGCCCCCCTCGCCGCCCCCTCTCCGTATATACGTTTTTTTTGTTAATTATCAAATTTTACTGTTGGGCAATTGATATAACTTCTCTTGAGGAAAAGTAACCCTTCTGATTCTTACAGTCAACACATGGACAGATAACAAAACCCTTCTGCTTGTTCGCATTAGCCACTACGAGGAAATCTTTCAAACCCGTAGTGAACTCGCGGGAGAGTTGGTTACCGTACATCCATTGCCGATTCATCTGCATTATTATAATATAAAATATATAATTAACCATCATGCATTTGTTAAAGTAACTAGCTATAAACAATAGAAATTAAAGAATGAACAACACACATGCATATTTTATCAATGACACACATGCATGAAAGGTTCAAGTTGCTAACCGCGATCGAGGAGGAACCTCAAGTGTGGCTCCAACACTTCATATCATGTTTGTTTCACGCTATTGGGCATTTCATCAAACACCTTGTGTGCATAAGAGGAACCAAAAGCAAACCTACACCCCCTTGTGAAGAGAAGTGGCACCAAATGGCTAAGTGAGTGCGCTGAACTGGTATATATAGGGGAGGAGCTTTAGTCGCGGTTGGCCAGGCCAACCGCGACTAAAGGCCTTTGGGCACCTTTAGTCGCGGTTGGCCTGGCCAACCGCGACTAAAGCCCCTCACGTGCACCAGCTGGCCACCGAGCGCCCTGGCCCAAGCCTTTGGTCGCGGTTCGTCTGCCGAACCGCGACTAAAGACTTCATTAGTCGCGGTTCCTACAGTTTTGCGACTAATGGGGCTGGACGGAAGCCTCTTTTTCTACCAGTGAAAGAAATGCCCTTCACGGAGGGAAGTAGGGATTTGTAGAGGTGATAGAGCTCAAAGCTTAAATTGAGAGATTAAAACATTTTTGAGAGACATACTTTTCCCACGAACCAAAACGACTTAGAGCTCCCAACACTTTCCATGCTAGATACATCATAGGCGGTGCCCAAACAGAAAATAAAGTTTATTCCTTTTTCCACCATTACTTACACTTTCCATGGCTAACCATATCCACGGGTGCCCTCCACACTAACACTTTCCAAGGAATTTATTATTTGACAACATAAAGTAAATTCATTTTTAATTTCGGGAATGGGAATCCCTAATACCTTTGCCGTACTCTCGTGCAATGACCAGTGAATAAACACTCATCGTGAGAATAACACATCTAGCATGGAAAATATTGGCCACCCATCACCGTCTCGCGAGCGGCAGAGCACACAAAAGAGGAATTTATTTTGAAAATTAGAGATGGCACATGCAAATTTGCTCGGCATGGAAATACTGCATATAGGTAGTTATACTGGACTCATAAGGAAAAACTAGTTTAAAGGGTTTTCGATGCACAAGTACTGATCATACTTAGTGCAAAATGAAGGCTAGCAAAAAGATTGAGAAGCGACCATCCAAAAACGAAAAATCTCGTACCCAAGCATTAAGCATAAGTAACACCGAATAATGCACCACAAGTAGAATATAAATTTCATTGCATAATTATTGACTTTTGTGCTTGCATAGGGAATCACAAATCTTAATATCAATATTCTTACTAAAGCACAATTACTCATCAACATGACTCACATATCATATCATCCTATCTCAAAACCATTACTAAGAATCAAGTTTATTTTGTCCAATGATCTTCATGAAAGTTTTTATTATATCCTCTTTGCATATCTATCACTTTGGGACTATTTTCATATGTTGCTTTTGATAAGCTCAAACAAATATAAGTGAAGAACATGAGCATAATTTTTCTTTCTCTCAAAATAATCTTAGTGAAGCAAGAGAGAATTTCTGAAAATTTTACTAACACCCAAATAAATCTAAGTGAATCATGAGAGCATTTCTTCAAAAATAATAAAGCACACCATGCTCAAAAAGATATAAGTGAAACACTAGAGCAAATCCATGGCTCTAAAAATTTAAGTGAAGCATAGGAGCAAGCATAACATAATTTCTGGCTCTCTCAAAAAGGTGTGTTCAGCAAGTATTCAATACTTAAAACATAAATCAAAACAAGAAAAGTCTCATATCATACAAGACGCTCCAAGCAAAACTCATAATATGTGACGAATAAAAATATAGCTTCAAGTAAAATACCAATGGTTGATAGAAGAAAGCGGGGATGCCACTCGGGGGCATCCCCAAGCTTAGTTGCTTGCTACTTCTTTGAATATTACCTTGGGGTGCCTTGGGTATCCCCAAGCTTAGCCTTTTTCTAATCCTTATTCCTTCATCCATTGTAAGATCACCCAAAACTTCAAACCTTCAATCACACAAAACTCAACAAAACCTTCGTGAGATCCGTTAGTATAAGAAAGCAAACCACTACTATAAGTACTGGTGCAAACATATTCATATTTCGTTTTTGCATTATATCTACTGTATTCCAACTATTATATGGCAAAAACTCATCAAATAAAACCATAGAATCATCAAAACAAGCACATAACACAAAGAAAACATAATCTGTCAAAAATGGTACAGTGTGTAAGAATCTGAATATTTCGAATACTTCTGTAACTCCAAAAATTCTGAAAAAATTAGACTGACGTGATAAATTTGTCTATTAATCTTCTTCAAAAATAATTAACTCAAAAGCACTCTTCTTTTACCCAAGATCAAATCTCGTGAATGCAAAAAGTTTCTGTTTTTCAGCAAGATCAAATCAACTTTTACCCAAATAATCCCAAAGGCCTTGGTTGGCACAAACACTAATTTAAACCACAAAAACACATCTAACCAGAGGTACAATTGGGTATTTTATTGAAAACAGCAAGAAAACCCAAAATAAAAAAGATACAAGTTGGTTTGCCTCCCAACAAGCACTATCGTTTTACACCCCTAGCTAGGCATAACACGTAGGATCTAAGTGTTGTCATCTTTATTTATAGATCCATAAGATGCCCTCATGATTGATTTATATGGTGGCCTAATTCTTGTTCTAGGGAAGTGTTCCAATCCCTTCCTTAGTGGAAATTGAAATTTAATATTGCCTTCTTTCATATCAATCACGACACCAATAGTACGTAAAAACGGTCTACCAAGTATAATTTGACAAGACGGATTGCAATCAATATCAAGAACAATAAAATCTATGGGCACATAATTCCTATTTTCTAGAATAAGAACATCATTAATTCTTCCCATAGGCTTTTTAATAGTAGAATCCGCCAAGTGCAAATTTCAAGAGGATTCTTCAATATCGGTAAGACCAAGCACATCATATAAAGATTTCGGAATTGTAGAAACACTAGCACCCAAGTCACATAAAGCAAAACATTCATAATTTTTAATCTTGACTTTGATAGTAGGTTCCCACTCATCATGCAATTTTCTAGGAATTTAAACTTCTAATTCCAACTTTTCTTCAAAAGCTTTCATCATGGCATCAACAATATGTTTAGTAAAAGATTTATTTTGTTCATAAGCATGGGGTGAATTTATCATGGAGTGCAACAAAGAAATACAATCAACCAAAGAGAAACTATCATAATTAAAGACTTTGTAATCCAAAATAGTGGGCACATCACTAGTTATAGTCTTGACCTCTTCAAACCCACTTTTATCAATTTGCTCAACAAGATTTTCACCCTCCGAATCATAGGGATGCCTTCTAACTAAAGTTGACTCTTCTCCTGTCCCTTTTTGATCAACCTTAATTTTACTAAACAAAGAATCAATAGAAGAAACACCAATCATTTTAAGATCTTCATCACTTTTATGAAAGTAATCACTAGAGAATGCTCTTTCTAAAAATTCTATTTTAGCTCTAAGCATAGCGGTTCTTTTCTTACTTTCATCCATACAAATATAAAGAGATTTAATTGATTCTTCAACTTTAGGGACAAAATTTTTCATCTTGAGAGTTTCTATATCATGAGAAATTCTATCAGTACTTCTAGAATCATCAATTTTTTTCAACCTTTCTTCTATCGAACTATTGAAAGCTTTTTGAGTACTGATAAATTCTTTAATATTTTTCTCAAGATCAGAGGTGTTTCTATTATTATTATAAGTAGGATTACCATAGGAGTTACCATAATTATTAGAGGAATTACTAGGAAAAGGCCTAGGATTAAAATTACCTCTATAAGCATTGTTATTGAAATTGTTTCGCGAGACACAATTCACATCTATGTCATCACTATTTTGCCCAATCAAAGCAGACAAAGGCACATCAGTAAAATCAATAGGAGCACTTTTATTAGCAACCAACTTCATAAGAGCATCAACTTTTTCACTTGAAGAATTTATTTCTTCTACCGAATTGACTTTTTTACTAGTAGGAGCTCTTTCGGTATGCCTTTGTGAGTAATTTGCCATAATATTGTCTAGCAATTTAGTAGCTTCACCCAAAGTAATTTCCATAAAAGTACCCCCCGTGGCGGAATCTAAAAGATTACGAGAAACAAAGTTCAATCCTGCATAAATTTTTTGTATGATCATCCAAAGATTTAACCCTTGAGTTGGGCAATTCCTTAGCATCAATTTCATCATTTCCCAAGATTGTGCAACATGCCCATGTTCAGTTGCTTTAAATTCATGATCTGGGTTCTAAGGGAAATAGTTTTAGCGGGCGGTAATACTTAGTAATAAAAGCATCCTTGCACTTGTTCCAAGAATCAATACTATTGCGAGGTAAAGAACAAAGCCAAATTTTGGCATGATCTCGCAAAGAAAATGGAAATAATTTCAACTTCACAACATCATTATCCACATCTTTTTTTGTTTTGCATATCGCATAATTCCACGAATGTGTTAAGATGGGACGCGGCATCCTCATTAGGGGTACCGACAAATTGATCTTTCCTGACAAGATTCAGCAAAGCAATATTAATATCACAAGACTCCGCACTAGTGGCGGGAGGAGCAATCAGAGTGCTAGTAAAATCATTGTTATTGGTATTTGAGAAATCACACAACTTGGTGTTCTCTTGAGTAATGATGACTACGCAACAAGATTTCACTCAAAAACAGATCTGACGAGAAAACGAGAAACGAAAACAAGGGCGAATAAAACGACAAATTTTTGTAAAGTGGGGGAGAGGAAAATGAGAGGCAAATGGAAAATAATGTAAATTGCGAGGAGATGAGCTTTGTGATTATGAACCTGGTTGATGTTGAAGATCCTCCCCGGCAACGGCGCCAGAAATTCCTTTTGATGTCTGCTAGAACTACGTCGGTATTTCCCCAAAGAGGAAGGGATGATGCAGTATAGCGACGGTAGGTATTTCCCTTAGTGATGAGACCAAGGTTATCGGACCTGTAGGAGAACCTCCTCACACCACGTAAACAACACCTGCACACAAATAACAAACACTTGCAACCTGATGTGTTAAAGGGGTTGTCAATCCCTTCTGGGTACGGTCTTCAAGATAGGCAAATAACGTGAGGTAAAAGTGGTAGGTAGGATAAATAGATCACGGAACAAATAAATTACAACAAGGTATTTTTGTATTATTTGTTTAATAGATCTGAAAATAAATGCAAAGTAAAATAGATCGCAAAAGCAAATATGATAAAAAGAGAACTGGGGGCCGTAGGTTTCACTAGTGTCTTCTCTCGAGAAAAATAGCAAACGATGGGAAAACAATAACTGTTGGGCAATCATGATGATATCCAGGCAATGATTATTATATAGGCATCACATCCAAGATTAATAGACCGACTCCTGCCTGCATCTACTACTATTACTCCACACATCGACAGCTATCCAGCATGCATATAGTGTATTAAGTTCATGGACAAACAGAGTAATGCAATAAGAACGATGACATGATGTAGACAAGATCTATTTATCTAGAAATAGACCCCATCTTGTTATCCTTGATAGCAACGATACATACGTCTCGTGTCCCTTGCTGTCACTGTTTTCAAGCACCGTAAGATCGAACCCATCACAAAGCACCTCTTCCCTTTGTAAGATAAATTGATCAATTTGGCCAAAACAAACCCAAATATAGAAATACAAGGCTATAATCAATCATGCGTATAAGAGATCAAAGAAGACTCATATGATGTCTACTACGCAACCTTCTTCTTGTAGACTCGTGTTGAGCCTCTAAGCGCAGAGTTTTGTAGGACAGTAGCAAATTTCCCTCAAGTGGATGACTTAAGGTTTTCCAATCCAAGGGAGGCGTAGGATGAAGATGGTATCTCTCAAACAACCCTTCAACCAAATAACAAAGAGTCTCTTGTGTCCCCAACACACCCAATACAATGGTAAATTGCATAGGTGCACTAACTCGGTGAAGAGATGGTGATAAAACTGCAAATTGATGGTAGATATAGGATTTTGTAATCTGAAAATATAAAAACAACAAGGTAGCCAGGAACAAAAGTGAGAAAAAAATGGTATTGCAATGTTTGGAAACAAGGCCTAGGGTTCATACTTTCACGAGTGCAAGTTATCTCAACAATGATAACATAATTATATCATATAACAACCCCTCAACATGCAAGAAAGAGTCACTCCAAAGTCACTAATAGCAGAGAATAAAAAAGAGATTATTGTAGGGTACGAAACCACCTCAAAGTTATTCTTTCCGATTAATCCATTAGGCTATTCCTATAAGTGTCGCAAACAGCCCTAGAGTTCGTAGTAAAATAACACCTTAAGGCACAAATCAACCAAAATCCTAGTGTCACCTAGATACTCTAATGTCACCTCAAGTATCCGTGGGTATGATTATACGATATGCATCACACAGTCTCAGATTCATGTATTCAAACCAACACAAAGAACTTCAAAGAGTGCCCCAAAGTTTCTACCGGAAAGTCAAGACGAAAACGTGTGCCAACCCATATGCATAAGTTCACAAGGTTACTGAACCCGCAAGTTGATCAGCAAAACATACATCAAGTAGATCACGTGAATATCCCATTGTCACCACAGATAAGCACATGCAAGACATAAATCAAGTGTTCTCAAATTCTTAAAGACTCAATCCAATAAGATAACTTCAAAGGGAAAACTCAATCCACTGCAAGAAGGTAGAGGGAGGGAAACATCATATGCTCCAACTATAATAGCAAAGCTCGCGATACATCAAGATCGTGCCATATCAAGAACACGAGAGAGAGAGAGAGATCAAACACATAGCTACTGGTACATACCCTCAGCCCCGAGGGTGAACTACTCCCTCCTCATCATGGAGAGCGCCGGGATGATGAAGATGGCCACCGATGATGGTTCCCCCCTCTGCCAGGGTGTTAGAATAGGGTACCGATTGTTTTTTGGTGGCTACAGAGGCTTGCGGCAGCGGAACTCCCGATCTAGGTTCTATTTTGGAAGTTTGGAGATATATGAGAGGTTTTGGCATCGGGAACAAGTCTGGGGGGGTCCACGAGGAATCCACGAGGTAGGGGGCGCGCCCAGGGGGGTAGGGCGCTCCCTCAACCCTCGTGGTGGCCTCATGACTCTTCTGGTCCATCTCCGATGCTCTATGGGCTTCTTCTGATCCAAAAACAACCTCCATGAATTTTCAGGTCAACTGGACTCCGTTTGGTATTCCTTTTTTGTAACACTCAAAAACAAGGAAAAACAGAAACTCGCACATGGCTCTAGGTTAATAGGTTAGTCCCAAAAATCATATAAAATAGCATATAAATGCATAGAAAACATCCAAGATGGATAATATAATAGCATGGAACAATAAAAAATTATAGATACGTTGGAGACATATCATCAAATAACTTTCATGGATAAAAACATAGATCTGATCATAAACTCAAAGTTCATCGGATCCCTACAAACACACCACAAAAAGACTTACATCATATGGATCTCCAAGAGACCATTGTATTGATAATCAAGAGAGAGAGAGAGAGAGAGAGCGAGAGAGAGAGAGAGAGATAGAGAGAGAGAGAGGAAGCCATCTAGCTACTAACTACGGACCCGTAGGTCTACAAAGAACAACTCACGCATCATCGGAGATGCACAAATGGAAGTGGTGAACCCCTCCGTGATGGTGTCTAGATTGGATCTGGTATTTCTGGACTCCGCGGCAGCTGGAATTGATTTTCGTTGACTCCCCTAGGGTTTCTGGAATATTGGGGTATTTATAACGCAAAGAGGCAGTTCAGGGGGCACTCGAGGTGGCACTACTAGAAAAACGGCTATAGTAATATGTACATTAATGGCGCACCACGTATGTGGTGCGCCACTGCTATATAGCAGTGGTGCACCATATATAGGTACACCATTAAACTCCAAATACTAATGGCGCACCACATCCACGGTGCGCCACTACTAACAAGTTTTTTTCAAAACTAGTAATGGATAGTGCACCATTACTAGTTTCAACCAGTAATGGCGCACCACACCCTCGGTGCGCCACTACTAACATTTTTTAAATTTTTTTAACTAGTAATGGCGCACCACACTAACGGTGCGCCTTTACTAACTTTGACCAAAAATTCCACCAAATGCCCCCCAGTGGACCGCCTTTTCAGTTTAAAAAAATAAAAGAAAATGATGAAAATGTCAAAAAAATAAAAGAAAATAAGTTTCCCATGTGATATGTGGTCTAGTTGTTGGGAAAATTTATAAATATGAATTTCGAATTTATTTGCAAAATCGCTCTGGAATTTACTAAAATGGGCATAACTTTTGCATACAAACTTGGATTAAAAAGTTTTTTATATGAAAAAATCATCTACTCGAAAAGTTACATCTGAATTCAATCGGGGGAACCTCGTTGAAGATTTTCAAAATCCTCAAAAACCTATCAGAAAAAAGATACGGGGCTTTCAAGATCTAGAGAGGCAATTTTTAAAAAAATAATCAAACTCAGTAATGGCGCACCTGCGCATGGTGCAACATTACTATCTTCCCGCCTTCAAAATTCAAACTATATCAAAAAATAAAAAAAAGTTAGTAATGGCGCACTTGCCCATGGTGCGCCATTACTATGCCATATATATGGCTGGGCGGGGTCCTCTCGTCCTTACCTCTTCATTTTTCTCCTCCACTCCACCTCTCCTCCACTCCATCTCCTCCTCTCCTCCACTCCATCTCCCCTCCTCTCCTCCACCATACTCCCCTCCTCTCCGACGACCTCCTCCTCCTCCTCCTCCTCTCTGGTGACCTCCTCCTCCCTCCCCCCTCCGCTCCCCTCACGGTTTCTCCTCCCTCCTCTCCAGTGAGCTCCTCCTCCCTCCTCTCCGGTGAGCTCCTCCTCCCTCCTCTCCTCCCCTCCCCTCATGGTTTCTCCTCTCTCCTCTCTGGTGAACTCCTCTCCGGCGACCTCCTCCTCCTCTCCAGCGATGTAGGCGAGCTCCTCTCCGGTGACCTCCTCCTCCTCCTCTCGGACAATGTAGGCGAGCTCCTCTCCGGTGACCTCCTCCTCCTCCCTCCTCTCCTCCGCACGGCCTCTCCTCGGCCCTCCTCTCCGGCGAACTGCTCTCCGGCAAAAGATCGTACAAGATCCAAAAATGAGAACAAAATTGAAAAAATATCGTGAAAAAATTGAGCAGAAAAACGAGCAAAAAAAGGGCAAAAAAATCGCGATCCAGATCGAAATTCAAAATTCAAAAATAGCAATGGCGCACAGTGGGGGTTAGACGGTGCACCACTACTATTTTCCCGCCTTCAAAATTCAGAAAAAAATCAAAACATTTCAAAAAAAGTTACCAGTGGCCCACCTGTAGCAATAGTAATGGCGCACTACAAGGTGCGCCACTATTACCTGCAATACTAATGGCGCACCAGAGGTGCGCCATTAGTATTTGTTACTAGTGGCGTGGTAATAGTGGCGCACCTATAATGCGCCATTAATAGCCAAAATAGGTGTGCCACTAACAGCCTTTTTTCTAGTAGTGTGGGCACAACCCACCTGGGCGCGCCTGGGCCTCCAGGTGTGACTTGGTGGGTTGTGCTCCCCTCGGAACACCCCCAGGTGCTTTCCTGGCCCATTGGAAGTCTTCTATCCCCAAAAAAATCCTCAAGTAGTTTCACTGCGTTTGGACTCCGTTTGGTATTGATTTCCTATGATGTAAAAAACATGCAGAAAACATCAACTGGCATTGGGCACTATGTCAATAGGTTAGTACCAAAAAATGATATAAAATGACTATAAAATGATTGTAAAACATCCAAGAATGATAATATAATAGCATGGAACAATAAAAAATTATAGATACATTGGAGATGTATCAAATATATTTTGATGTATGAGAGGATCATGTTTTGTAATATCGACTACCAGCAGGAGCCTTAGGGTTGTCTCTTTATTGTATGAAATGCAAGCGCCATGTAATTGATTTGCTTTATCACTATGCGTTAGTGGTAGTTGTAGAAGCAATAGTTGGTGTGACGACCTTGACGCAATGAAGCTACGATGGAGATCAAGGTGTCAAGCTGATGACGATGGAGATCATGACATTGCTTTGAAGATGGAGATCAAAAGCACAAGATGATGATGGTCATATCATTCACATACTTTGATTGCATGTGATGTTTATCTTTTATGCATCTTATTTTTCTTAGAACAACGGTAACATTATAAGATGATCCCTTCACTAAATATCAAGGTAAAAGTGTTCTCCCTGAGTATGCACCATTGCTACAGTTCGTCGTTTGGAGACACCACATGATGATCGGGTGTGATAGACTCTACATTCACATACAATGGGTGTAAGACAGTTTTACACATGTAGAATACTTGGGTTAAACTTGACGAGCCTAGAATGTATAGACATGGCCTCAGGATACTAGAGATCGAAAGGGCAAACGTGAATCATATAGTAGATATGATCAACATACAGATGTTCACCATTGATGACTACCCCATCTCATGTGATGATCATACATGGGTTAGTTGATTTGGATGACGTATCACTTATATGACCTGAGGGATGTCTATTTAAGTGGGAGTTCTTTAGTCATTTGATTAATTGAACCTAATTTATCATGAACTTAGTCTTATAGTTTTTCATATATGATGTCTGCTAGAACTACATCGGTATTTCCCCAAAGAGGAAGGGATCATGTAGTATAGAGACGGTAGGTATTTCCCTCAGTTATGAGACCAAGGCTATCGAACCAGTAGGAGAACCTCCTCACACCACGTAAATAGCACCTGCACAAAAATAACAAATACTCGCAACTCAACGTGTTAAAGGGGTTGTCAATCCCTTACGGGTACGACGCCGCAAGATAGGCAAAAACATGAGGTAAAAAGTGGTAGGTAGGATAAATAGATCGCGGAACAAATAAATTGGAGCAAGGTATTTTTTTGTATTTTTGATTTAATAGATCTAAAATAGAAGCAAGAGAAAATAGATCGCAAAGGCAAATATGATGAAAAGAGACCCAGGGGCCATAGGTTTCACTAGTGGCTTCTCTCGAGAAAAATAGCACATGGTGGGAAAACAATTACTATTGGGAAATTCATAGAACTTCAAATAATCATGATGATAGTCAGGCAATGATCATTATATAGGCAGCACATCCAAGATTATTAGACCGACTCCTGCTTGCATCTACTACTATTACTCCACACATCGACCGCTATCCAGCATGCATCTAGTGTATTAAGTTCATGGAAAAATGGAGTAATGCAATAAGAACGATGATATGATGTAGATGAGATCCGTTTATCTATTGCGGCAGATATAGATCTCATCTTGCTATCCTTAGTAGCAACAATACATACGTGTCGGTTCCTCTTCTGTCACTGGGATCAAGCACCGTAATATCGAACCCACTACAAAGCACATCTTCCCATTGCAAGATTAGATCAAACAAAACCCAAGTATCGAAGAAGAAATACGAGGCTATAAGAAATCATGCATATAAGAGATCAAAGAAGACTGAAATAACTTTCATGGATAAAAACATAGATCTGATCATAAACTCAAAGTTCATCGGATCCCAACAAACACACCGCCAAAAGACTTACAACATATAGATCTCCAAGAGACCATTGTATTGATAATCAAGAGAAAGAGAGAGAGAAAGCCATCTATCTACTATCTATGGACCCTTAGATCGACAAAGAACTACTCACACATCATAGGAGAGGGACCAATGGCAGTGGTGAACCCCTCCATGACGGTGTCTAGATTGGATCTGGTAATTCTGGACTTTGCGGCGGCTAGATCAATATTTTGTCGACTCCCCTAGGATTTCTGGAAAATTGTGGTATTTATATAGCAAAGAGGCGGTTTGGGGGGCACCCGAGTTGGGCACAACCCACTAGGGCGCACTAGGCCTACTAGCGCACTCTGGTGGGTGCTGCTCCCCTCGAGCAGCCCCTTAGGTGCTTCGTTGGCCCATTTGCTTTCTTCTGGACCAAAATAATTCCTCCATGAGTTGCCTTGCGTTTGGACTCCGTTTGATATTGATTTCCTGTGATGTAAAAAACATGTAGAAAAACAGCAACTGGCACTAGCACTATGTCAATAGGTTAGTACCAAAAATGATATAAGATGACTATAAAATGATTGTAAAACATCCAATAATGATAATATAACAGCATGTAACAATCAAAAATTATAGATACATTGGAGACCGTATCAGCATCCCCAAGCTTAATTCCTGCTCGTCCTCGAGTAGGTAAATGATAAAAATAGAATTTTTGATGTGGAATGTTGCCTAACAAGTTCATCACATTGTTTTCTTAATAGTATGGACATATGGACTTTTATATGACTCAAAGCAATAGTCTAGTTTTCACATGAAGACTTTATTACTCAAGGATACCAACAAGCAACCATGTCTTTAAAAATATCAACACTAACGCAAGTTATATCTATCCCATCATGCTCAATCATTGATCCATTCATGAAACACACTTGAATATTAGCTACACCCAATGCTCAAATACGATCATGGTGCCCCTTAGTTGGTGCTTTATAAGATAAGAATGATACTCAAAATAAAAATAAATATTTCATAAGTAAAAGGAAGGCCCTTCGCGGAGGGTGTCGTGGTTCTAAGTCTGACAGTAGTGTAGGGGGGTAGGAATGGAGAGGCAAGATCCTAGCTATGGAGTAGTTGTATACGTAAGAGATTTACGAGTTCAGGCCCTTCTCAGAAGAAGTAACAGCCCTACGTCTCGGAGCGCGGAGGCGGTCGACAGGATTATGCGTGTATGAGTTACAGGGGTGCGAACCCTTTACACTGAGGAGGGGGTGGCTTATATAGAGTTCGCCAGACCCCTCCGGCCCTCAGTTATGTAGGGTTTAAGGTACATTAAGATCGGGCGTTACTGGTAATGCCACAAATAAGTGCTATAATGACCATAAAGGCTACTTAATAACCGACCGACTGTGTGTAGAGCGACTTTAGATCTCCTAGCAGTCGAGTGGTTGGCTTCATGGTCGAGTGTCTTCGAGTCCGTCGAGTGGAACACTTCTGAGTCGATTGAAACGTGGTTTCTTCTAGAGATGTCCTTGGAGAGGGTAGTGTGGACAGGTCCATGACCCTACCCTAGGTACATAGCTTCATCATTAGCCCCCGAATGGATCGAGGTTTGAGTGGGGGAAAAGTTGAGAACTCTTCTGACCCATTTTTCGTGCTATGAGTGAATCTTGTTCTGGATCCATGAACTTAAGCAACGACACCAACTTCTTTTTCGGTCGCCTTGATCCATTCTTGGTTTCAGTCTAGTGAATTTCTTCACTTGAAAAGTTCCGAGTGACGGTGTGGAGGAGATCTTCCGTATGACAAGTTGTTCTACAACTCGAGGATTTTGCGGGATTCGAATTTTGGGAAGCGCGCTGGGCGGAGGAGGCCACAGTAATCGGACAGGATAGGGCGGAGACGCCTCGATCTCTGCGCCACCTTTTTTGCCACGTATCGTGCACGCGACTGTTGCGGGATTTGACAGGATCGTCCGGGCCTACAGGTCAGTCACTCAGAAGCAACTCCATATAAGCCTCTGGCCCAGGGCTTTTGAACAGTGCGCCTTCATTTTCCCCCTTTCTTCTCGAATTCCTCCGCCACCTCTACTCTCGTCTCGGTGCCGTCGGTCCGCTCGAGCTTCGTCAGCGGCGATGGTGAAGGAGAAGACGGCGGCCCTGGAGCGTGCGAAGAAGGCGATGGCGCAGGCGAAGCCGAAGAAGTCCGGCCGGGGCGGTTCTTCCTCGAGGTCTGCCTTGCCGCGGGGCTGGATCCAGGGCAACTGGATGCCCTCGGCGATTCGTCAGGAAGACATTGACGACCTGGTCGAGGGGGGACTCAGTCCTCACGGATCTGCACGCCTCCCGGGGAACGAGATTGAGCCGCAGCCTCTCGAGGGTGAGTGTGTACTTATCGCCACTCACATCGATCGCGGATTCTCCCTTCCCCCTCATCCTTTTTTCCGGAGTTTCTTGAACTTTTTCGGAGCTCAACTCCATCACTTTACTCCAAATTCCATCGTTTACCTTGCTGCCTTCATGTCTTTGTGCGAGAATTTCTTGGGTTGCCGTCCTCACTGGGCCTCTTCAAGCACATCTTCACTTGTCGTTCTCAGTCGGTTAAGAAAGCCAAGTCGAGTGACGATAAGACGCAAGTAATTCAAATGTGCGGGGGTCTTGGGATCTAGATGAGAAGCAAAAGTTCTTTTCCAACTATGACTCTTCCTGACTCAGTCCGCGGGTGGCAGTTGACCTGGTTCTACTGTAGAGACCAGCCGACCCCAGGACAGGTGACATGTCTTCTCCCTGAACCAAGAAGAAAAACCTTCCTCTCTAAAAGTGACACCGGAAGAGAAGGAACAAGCCAAAGTGTTGGTTAGTCGAGTGGTTCATCTTGTGTGTGATGGGGTGACTGGTATGGATTTGCTAGAGGTCTTCCTCCGGAGACGTATCCAACCGCTCCAAGCTCATGACCATCCGATGTGGTTGTATTTGGGTCTCAATGACACCACTCGGATTCACCCAGAGGAGGTCGACGAGGCTACGTTGGAGGGGTGGTTGTCGAGTATCACAGGGAACAAAGACAACCCCCGAGGAGCCAGGAGGATTCCTCCACTCGACCAATCATATGAAGTAGATCAGGTCCAATTTTGCATCTTTGACTATGGTCTTGCTTTCTTCATTCTGTTTGCTTAAAATCAATCGACTGACTTTTGTCTTGTTTGTTGTCTTCTAGACCATTACTGAAATGTACTCGATGCCCAACGGGGCGCAAGAACAAACCGAGGAGGAGGAGGCGAGCGGAGGTGAAAGGTGGGAGGAGTGGCAATCTGATGGTGAGGGGGAAGAGGATTACGACGGCTCCAGTGAAGAAGAGGAGGAGGAAGTCGATCCTCCTCGCACGGAAAGGCGATCCAAGCTTACCCCTGACCCCGCGAGCGAGCGTGGAAAGGCGGCCGCGCCTGTTGGGCAATCGTCAAAGCACCCTCGGACGGCTTCGCCTGCGCCGACCGAAAAAGCGCTGAAGCATCCGCGGGCAGCATCATCAAAGCCGTAGAAGGCCTTGCCCAAAATGAGAATGACCATTCCTACCATTTCCGGGTAATACCAGAACTTGTGTTTTCTCATTTAGCATGGACAGACTCTTGGTCGACTCATTGACTAACAGACTGGTTTCTGAAATCTGCAGTGCTGCTACCTCCAAGACCTCCGCCAGGAACGAAGACCAGGAAATGGAAGACGCCGTCACTTCCAACCTTGGTACGATTTCTGTAGTTTCACTTTTGGTCGATTGGATTTTCGTTTTTAACTTTGGATTTTTCCTGTAGCTCCTCCTCATGTCATTGATCTCCCTAATGATGACGACGAGGTGCCACTAAGGGCGAGGAGGAATAAAAAGGCGCTGGATGGCAAGACTACTTAGATTGGATCAGTGCCCGAGACATCGATTCAAGAGGGTGGCAATGTCACTCGGCATTCCATGTCCTTCGCTGTGCCGCTGACAAGTGTTTGGCCTTCGTCGTCGACTGCTGACCCGCCCTCCCTTTTCGCCACACACCACGTCCCAGAGGACCAAGTGGGTGCTGCTAAGGAGGCTATACGCCAGGCGGGGATCATGATGGAGCAGGTGAAGGTGATCCGGGAAGCTAGCCAAGCGGCTATGATGCTAGCTCAGCCCTTCAGAGCAACGTCCAAGTTAGTTGGTCACCGCTTGTTCTGTTAGGATATGCTATCTGAAGACTTTCTTTCCGAAGATCTTTGTATCTATACACCCACTGGGTGTGTCGACTGAATTTTCGGATCGGTGGGGGCACGCTGAGTGCACCCACTGGGTGTAGTCCCCAAGTCTATGGTGGACTGCAGGCAGTCGACTTTAGTCTTTGTATTTTGAATTTCTTCACTCTAACTTCCTCACTCAGTCTGGTTGGACCATGTCGAATGGAGTCTTGGAACCAGTGGGGGCACGCTGAGTGCACCCGCTGGGTGTGGTCCCCGAGACCATGGTCGACTGCTGGCAGTCGACTAAGGTCTCAAGAACCTATGTTTTATAGACGATCATGATGAGACCGTGGCTGACTGCTGGCAGTTAGCTATGGTTTTAGGATCATAACCTCTTTGTCTCTTTCGGTCGACTGATCAGATCAAGTCGGTAGAACCAGTGGGGGCACACTGAGTGCACCCACTAGGTGTAGTCCCCGAGACTACTGTCGAATATTTTGATTCGGCTGTAGTCTTAGAAATGTTATGATTTTTCTCTTAGTCACTCAGAAGCGACCTATCTTTGACGTCTGTCGATTGACCCTTCGCAGAAATCTTGCGAGCTTGTGGCTCGCTGTGCTGAATTGGAAAACAAACAGATCCAACTCGACCTTGACTAGAAGCTTGTTTGGGAGAACTTTCAGAAGGCGAAAGACGAAGCAAAAGCTACGACTGGTGAGAACTTGACGGCTGTCTTTATCTTTCTGCCCATTTCTGATTCTGATCTCATTATCATTTTGCAGATAAAATGAAGGAGGCTCTGAAGAAGAAGGACCATGACCTTGCCGAGGCGCAGAAGTCGGCTTTGGACAAAACGAAGCTTGCGGAAGAAAAACTGGCTTCAGTCGGTAAACTTGAAGAGGAGAACGCCAATCTGAAAGCTGCTCTCGACGCGGCCAACAAGGAAGTTAGCCGTCTGAAGAATGACAAGATAGCTCTGAGTGAGAAGGCTAGTGAACTGGCGGGGAAGAGGAACGATCTGGAGGCTTATCTGGGGGGGGGGGGCTCGCTAAGAAGTTATTCATCATGCTTGAGGGTAATCTCTCCTACCTGACTGACTTGTTATCATCGACTTATCATATAATTGCTGGTTTATCTTTGAATTGTGCTTACAGAATTCTGCCAAAACTTTGAGGAGGAGACCAGTCGAGTGGAGAAAAACTTGGACCCCATTAACTCTCCTGTGAAGGATGAAACTTCCATGAACGTGCTCCGACTGGAGTCTCATGTCGCTGGTGTGGTTGACTACCTTGCTCGACTGAAGGCCGCGGCGTCGCGAATCGACGCGACACTCTGGCCAGGAGTGACACTTCAAAATGACCTCGAGTCTCTAATGGCTCGACTGAATGAAGTTCCAAGTCGAGTGCAAGAATGGAAGAAGTCTTCCACCAGGTGCGGCGCTGACGTTGCCCTGTCTCTGGTTTGTGTTCACTGCAAGGATGCATGAGAGGAAAAGCTGGCGTCCATCAAAGTTGCCAATACCAAGAAGCACGACTTCCAATCTTTCATGGAGACTTTCATTGCTGCTGCCACTCGGATTTCTGACGGAATTAACTTGGACCTGTTTGTCGCGCCCTCCAGTCCTCCACCTGTGGAGTAAGAAAAACTTCTATGCTTCGCCTTAAATTTGCCTCGGAATGCCGAGTGGTTTTGTAACCGATAAACTTTTACGGGCTTGACGCCTGAGCACTTCTAAATCCATAGGTTGTTATCTGAACTTGGCTTATTGTTGAATATGCTTGCATTTGCCTTCGAGCAAACTTTGTTCTTCACTCGGAATATACTTTTGTGCTTGAGACGCAGCTCTGAGGTGGAAAAATCCAGTCGACCTGCACTTCATCGCTCTTGCAGGTAGGGATGGAGCACGGGTTGCAGTCAACCTGCGTCCTTGCGGATCGGGATGGAGCGCATGTTGTATTTGTGGCGTAGTTCCGAAGGAGAAGGTAACAGTCGACCCGCACCTCGTCGTCCTTGCAGAGTGCATGTTGTATTTGTGGCGTAGCTCCGAAGGAGAAGGTAGGAGTCAACCTGCATCTCGTCGTCCTTGCAGAGCGTACGTTCTATTTGTGGCGTAGCTCCGAAGGAGAAGGTATCAGTCGACTTGCACCTTGTCGTCCTTGCAGAGCAGAACGGATTTCATACTTAGGCGAGTACTTGGACTGCAGCTAAGCCCCTGAGTGGGAGGTTTGCTCTCCACTCAGTAGGATTTTTAAATACTTAGGCGAGTACTGGACTGCAGCAAAGCCCCTGAGTGGGAGAGTTGTTCTAACTTGGTAGGATCTTCAAATACTTAGGCGAGTACAGGACTGCATCTAAGCCTTCGAGTGGGAGGTTTGCTCTCCACTCGGTAGGATTTTCAAATACTTAGGCGAGTACTGGACTGCAGCTAAGCCCCCGAGTGGGAGGTTTGCTCTCCACTGGGTAGGATTTTCAAATACTTAGGCGAGTACTGGACTGCAGCTAAGCCTCCGAGTGGGAGGCTTGCTCTCCACTAGGTAGGATTTTTAAATAATTAGGCGAGCACTGGACTGCAGCTAAGCCTATGAGTGGGACGTTTGCTCTCCACTCGGTAGGAGTTTCAAATACTTAGCCGAGTACTGGACTGCAGCTAGGCCTCCGAGTGGGAGGTTTGCTCTCCACTCGGTAGGATTTTTAAATACTTAGGCAAGTACCGGACTACAGCTAAGCCTCCGAGTGGGAGGTTTTATCTCCACTCGGTAGGATTTTCAAATACTTAGGCGAGTACGGGACTGCAGCTAAGCCACCGAGTGGGAGGTTTGCTCTCCACTCGGTAGGATTTTTAAATACTTAGGCGAGTACCGGACTGCAGCTAAGCCTCCGAGTGGGAGAGTTGCTCTCCACTTGGTAGGATTTTCACTTAGGCGAGTACTGAACTGCAGCTAAGCCTCTGAGTGGGAGGTTTGCTCTCCACTCGGTAGGATTTTCAAATACTTAGGCGAGTACTGGACTGCAGCTAAGCCCCCGAGTGGGAGGTTTGCTCTCCACTCAGTAGGATTTTCAAATACTTAGGCGAGTACTGGACTGCAGCTAAGCCTCCGAGTGGGAGGTTTGCTCTCCACTCGGTAGGATTTTTAAATACTTAGGCGAGTACGGGACTGCAGCTAAGCCTCCGAGTGGGAGGGTTGTTCTCCACTCAGTAGGATTTTCAAATACTTAGGCGAGTACTAGACTGCAGCTAAGCCTCCGAGTGGGAGGTTTGCTCTCCACTCGGTAGGATTTTTAAATACTTAGGCGAGTACCGGACTGCAGCTAAGCCTCCAAGTGGGAGGTTTGCTCTTCACTCGGTATGATTTTCAAATACTTAGGCGAGTACTGGACTGCAGCTAAGCTTCCGAGTGGGAGGTTTGCTCTCCACTCGGTAGGATTTTTAAATACTTAGGCGAGTACCGGACTGCAGCTAAGCCTCCGAGTGGGAGGTTTGCTATCCACTCGGTAGGATTTTGAAATACTTAGGCGAGTACTGGACTGCAGCTAAGCCTCCGAGTGGGAGGTTTGCTCTCCACTCGGTAGGATTTTTAAATACTTAGGCGAGTACCGGACTGCAGCTAAGCCTCCGAGTGGGAGGTTTGCTCTCCACTCGGTAGGATTTTCAAATACTTAGGCGAGTAGTGGACTGCAGCTAAGCCCCCGAGTGGGAGGGTTGCTCTCCACTCGGTAGGATTTTCAAATACTTAGGCGAAACGGATTCACATCTAAGCCCCCGAGTGAGAGGCTTGCTCGTCACTCGATAGGATATTCAAATACTTAGGTGAAACAGATTCGCAGCTAAGCCCCCGAGTGAGAGGCTTGCTCGTCACTCGGTAGGATTTTCAAATACTTAGGCGAATTCGCAGCTAAGCCCCCGACTGAGAGGCTTGCTCGTCACTCGGTAGGAATTTTTTTTACAAACTTAGGCGAAACGGATTCGCAGCTAAGCCACCCACTGGGGGATTTCTCACGTAAATAAAAGCAACAACAATCAATGGGAAAATTATAACACTCTTGTCTTTGATAAACAGACTACAAAGGTACTTTTTATTACATCTCATCCGAGTGAGTACTTAAGTATAAAAGGGGCGGAGGAGCTCCGCATTCCAAGCTCGTGGATCAACAATTTGGCGATCGACATTGTAAAGATGGTATGCTCCGTTGTGGAGAACTTTGGTGACGATGAAGGGGCCTTCCCAAGTAGGGGCAAGTTTGTGTGGCTTCTGTTGATCCACTCGGAGGACGAAGTCTCCTTCTTGGAAGGCTCGACTCTTCACGTTTCTGGCATGGAACCGACGCAAGTCCTGCTGATAGATAGTCGATCGGATCATGGCCATCTATCTTTCTTCTTCTAGAAGGTCGACTGCGTTCTGTCGGGCTTGTTCTGCTTCATCTTTAGAGTAGAGCTCGACTCGGGGTGCATTGTGAAGCAGGTCACTCAGCATGACTGCTTTAGCTCCATAGACCAGAAAGAATGGAGTTCGCCCAGTCGACCGATTAGGTGTAGTCCTCAATCCCCAAAGAACTGATGGAAGTTCGTCGACCCACGCACCTGCTGCATGTTTGAGATCACACATCAACCGGGGTTTCAGTCCTTTGAGAATTAGGCCATTTGCTCTTTCTGCTTGTCCATTCGACTGGGGTTGAGCGACAGAAGCGTAGTCGACTCGCGTGCCTTGAGAAGCGCAAAAGGCTCTGAATTGGTCGGATTCGAAGTTTGACCCATTATCAGTGATGATGCTATGCGGAACTCCATATCTGAATATCAACTCTCTGATGAATCTGATAGCAGTGCCAGCATCAAGATTCTTGATAGGCTTGGCTTCAATCCACTTAGTGAACTTGTCGACTGCCACCAGTACATGGGTGAAGCCGCTCCTGCCAGTTCTCAGTGGTCCAACCATATCTAATCCCCAAACAGTGAAGGGCCAGACGAGTGGAATGGTCTTCAAGGCTGAGTTGGGTTTGTGTGACATATTGGAATAGAAGTGACATCCTTCACACTTGTCGACTATCTCCTTCGCCATTTCATTTGCTCTTGGCTAGTAAAATCCCGCTCGGTATGCTTTAGCCACAATGGTCCGAGAGGACGCATGATGGCCACAGGTCCCCGAGTGGATATCGTCAAGAATTATCTGACCTTCTTCTGGTGTTATACATTTCTGACTGGCTCCAGTTGCGCTTTCCCTGTACAACTGTCCCCTTATCACAGTAAAGTCCTTGGATCGACGGTGATCTATCGAGCCTCTTCATTCTCTGGGAGCTCTTTCCTTAGGATATACGCGATGTACGACACTGTCCAGTCGGGAGTGATGACCAAAACCTCCATGATCAGGTCGACCAGAGTTGGGACCTCAACTTCAGTCGGATCCGTGGCACTTTTTGGCTGCGGGGCTTCTTCGGTGAAAGGATCCTCTTGAACTGATGGTGGGTGGATGTGTTCCAAAAACACATTACTGGGAATGGCTTCTCTCTTAAAACCTATTTTTGCCAAATCATCAGCCGCTTGATTTTTCAGTCGGGGTATATGATGAAGCTCGAACCCCTCGAATTTCTTCTCTAGCTTTCTCACTGCATTGCAGTAACTAGTCATGGCCGGACTTCTGACGTCCCACTCCTTCATCACTTGGTTCACCACCAAATCTGAGTCGCCATAGACCATGAGGCAACGGACGCCGAGTGAAATGGCCATACGCAACCCATACAAAAGTGCTTTGTATTCTGCTTCGTTATTGGAGGAATCAAAGTGAATCTGGAGCACATATCCGAGCTTATCTCCTCGGGGGGACACCAACACTACCCCAGCACTGGAACCATTCATCATCTCAGATCCGTCAAAGAACATGGTCCAGTGCTCCGAGTGAACTTGAGTCGGCAGTTGCTGTTCCATCCACTCGGCAATGAAATCTGATATTGCTTGGGACTTGATGGCTTTCTTTGCCTAAAACTTGATATCTAGGGGAAGGAGTTCAATCGCCCATTTTGCCACTCGACCAGTTGCATCTCTGTTGTGCAGAATCTCTAACAATGGAGCGTCACTGATGACTGTAATGGAATGGTCAGAGAAGTAATGAGCAACCTTCTTCGTGGTCATATAAATCCCATATACAAGCTTCTGATAATGAGGGTATCTTTGCTTTGATGGGGTCAAAACTTCAGAAATATATGCGCTGAACTTTAAATGCTTTTCCTTCTTCTTCCCACTCAACCGTAAGTACTGTACCGACGGCTTGTCCTGTGGCTGCAATGTAAAGCAGCAGAGGCTCTTTGCTGATCGAGGCAGCAAGCACCTGCTGGGTGGAGAGCAGGGCTTTTAGCTCTGCAAACGCTGCATCAACTTCAGGAGTCCACTCGAACTTGTCTGACTTCTTCATCAGTCGGTAAAGAGGCAATGCCTTTTCACTGAGACGTGAGATGAATCGACTTAAAGTGGCCAAGCAACTAGTAAGCTTCTGGACATCGTGCACACGCACAGGACGTTTCATTCGGAGTATAGTACCAACTTTTTCTGGATTGGCGTCGATTCCTCGTTCAGAAACGAGAAAACCGAGTAACTTTCTGCCAGGAACTATGAATGTGCACTTTGATGGGTTAAGCTTGATATCATACCTCCTGAGGTTGGCAAATGTCTTTGCGAGGTCGGTCAGCAGGTCAGAACCTTTCCGTGACTTGACCACAATATCATCCATGTATGCTTCCACATTCCGACTGATTTGAGTGAGAAAACACTTCTGGATCAACCTCGTGAACGTGGCTCCGGCATTCTTGAGGCCGAATGGCTTGGTGACATAACAGAAGCACCCGAATGGAGTGATGAAAGCTGTTTTGATCTCATCGGGTCCATACAGACGGATCTGATGGTAACCGGAATAGGCGTCTAAAAAAGATAGGCGCTCACATCCCGCAGTTGAGTCGACTATTTGGTCAATGCGGGGGAGAGGAAAATGATCTTTCGGGCAGGCCCGATTGATATGTTTGAAGTCGATGCACATGCGAAGCGACTTGTCCTTCTTGGGGACCATGACAACATTGGCGAACCACTCGGAGTGATAAATCTCTCAGATAAACTCCGCTGCTAAGAGCCGAGCCACCTCCTCGCCATTGGCCTTTCTTTTCTAGACGGCGGACAGTCGAAGATGTTCTTTGACAGGTTTCACTTTTGAGTCGACTCATAGATGGTGCTCAGCCAGCCCCCTGGGAACAACCGGCATGTCAAAAGGTTTCCATGCGAAGATGTCCCAGTTCTCACAGAGGAACTGGATGAGCGCTTCTTCCTATTTGGAGTCGAGTGTTGTAGAGATATGAGTCGGAGCAGCACTAGGGACGATCGGGTGAATGTGAATCGGTTTGGTCTCACCAGACGACTAAAACGCTGATTCCGTAGCGGGCTTCTTGGCTCGCAACAAATCACTCGGGTCTGCAGTTTTCTGGTATTCTTGCAGCTCTACAACTGCCATTTGAGCATCGACGATCTTTGAGCCTTTCAGAAAGCACTCTTCCGCCTTCTTCCGATTGCTAGTAATAGAGATCACACCTTTGGGACCAGGCATCTTCAATTTGAGGTACACATAACATGGTCGGTCCATGAAACGTGCATAAGCCGGCCTGCCCAAAATAGCGTGATGAGCACTCTGGAAATCCACAACTTCAAACGTCAACTTTTCTTTGCGGTAATTCTTGGAATCACCGAAAACCACGTCAAGAGCAATTTGGCCGAGTGACTCAGCCTTCTTTCCAGGAATGACTCCATGGAAACTCATGTTGTTGGTACTGAGTTTGGACATCGGAATACCCATCCCTTTCAACGTCTCTGCATATAGTATATTCAGGCCACTGCCACCATCCATCAAAACTTTAGTCAGTCGAGTGCCTTCGATGACTGGGTCGACCACCAGAGCTTGCCTCCCAGGGGTGGCTATGTGTGTCGGGTGATCAGACTGGTCGAATGTGATGGCAGTCTGAGACCATTTCAGATAACTGGGTGTCGCCGGAGCAACCATATTCACTTCTCGGTTGATAACTTTCAATCGACTTTTGCTTTCAACGTCAGCAAGAATCACCAGTGTGGAATTGACCTGGGGATATCCATCGTCACTATCTTCTTTGTCCTCAGCTTTGTCTGACTCCTTTTCCTTATCTTTGGGCCGTTTCCCCTGGAATTGCTGGATCAAGAGCCAACACTGTCGAGTGGTATGTTTTGGGTAAATGAGTTTACCCTCCTTGTCTTTCTTTCTGTGGATGTGGCACGACAAAGCCAACACGTCATTCCCTTCCTTGTCCTTCACCTTCTTAGGGTTCCAAGACCCTTTGGGCTTTCCTTTAAACTTTCCTTGAGTCACGACCAAGGCTTCTCCAGGAGCAGCTACCTTGGCTTTCCACTTCTGCTTCCGACTGGAGTTCCCTCCTCCGGTTTCGTGGGCGACTGACTTGTGCTTGCCACTCTGGAGCCGATCCTCTTCTTCACCATTTGCATACTTGGTGGGAATCTCCATCATTCGACTCAAAGACATGTCTCTGGTTCGACCGAATTTTAGATTTAGCTCTCTGTATTTAACGCCTTCCTTGAAGGCACAGACTGCCTGGTGATCAGATACATTCTCTATCGTGTGATGCAACGTGATCCATCTCTAGACGGAATCCCTCAAAGTTTCATTCGACTTCTGCACACAAGATTGCAGCTCTGTCAATCCTGCTAGTTGCTTGCAAGTTCCTTCAAATGTTCCAACAAACACTCGAGCCAGATCTTCCCAAGTGTAAATGTTGTTGGGTGCTAACTGATTCAACCATGCTTTGGCTGAGCCCTCCAACATAAGAGGCAGTTGTTTCATGGCTACTTCATCGTTGCCACCGCCAATCTGAACAGCCACTCGGTAGTCTTCAAGCCAAGTATCAGGCTTAGACTCACCAGTGAACTTACTGACTCCAGTCGCCAACCTGAAGTTGGGAGGAATCACCGCGGCCCTGATGGCTCTGCTGAAACACTCTGGTCCTGAGACGTGTACTCTGCTGCTGGCGGGTACATCTTTGTCGTGACCTTCTCGGTGAGCTCTGTTCCTGTCGACCAAAGCTTGAACGATAATGGATCTCGCATCAAAGCCTAGTTCCCTGGGGTCGACTGGAATCCTTCGCCCAACACCGTGATGGCGCCTGTCATCCTGTTGTCGATGCGCGTACGATCCACTCCTTGGGGGAGGGGTGGGCACTCGACATCGATCATCACAATCGAGTCGGTGATTATACTGCTCATGGTTCTGGTACTGATCACGCCGGTCTCCATGTTCCTCACGCCTCGGGGGCGATCTTGGGTTATGGGCTGACTGGACTGTATTTGCGGCGATGGATCTGATGTGAATACTATTCCGCAACTGCGATACAGCTGAATTTTGATCTCCTGCTGCCCGGAGTAATGCTTTGATCTGTAACAAGCCTCTGCCAGCCTCTGACTGGGAAGGCTGAATCGACTTTGCTATACGGGCTGCAGCTGCTAAATTCTGAATCGGAGTTCGATATACCTGAGTTGGTGGTAGAAAGAGTTGACGTCGACTGGATTCTGGAACCCGTTGCCACGCACGCTTGTCGAGTGCTCGCTGGAGGTTCTCCAGTCGAGTGCGCTTAGCCAAGTTGGCCAAGCGCGCGTCCTCTAAGGCACGAGCCTCGGGGGTTTCTCCAATGATAGGAGTGTGCAGCGCATCCATGTTCCAGCAACGAAGTTCTTCCCTCTGTAGCGAAGTGAGGGGCTCGGGGAGATACTCTTCATGGGCATGCGACGGATCTCCTCCACCGTCGGCTCCGTCGGTGCGAGGAAAACCGAGAGGACTGCATGGTCCATCGACCATCAGAACCTCCACCGCTGGATCACTGCTGTCGCACTCGGATGCAGTCTCTGCGGAGCCAGTCGACAGGTCGAACATGCCGTAGAGAGATTCGTCGGGCTGAATCGCCGCGACTTGGGGGGTGTCCGACTGGCAAGCCACCGCGTGTCTCACCCACTGCTGAAGCCTCGACCGACCGGAGCGCTTGCGCCGGCGGGAAACAGGGAGGGAAGACGACACAGAAGCCGACCGATACTGGGTCGACGGTTGCCGCAGGAGGACGCCGCGGACGCACGCGCAAAAGTGCGTCGCCCCGTGGACAGGGAGGGCGTCGATGTTGAGCGGAGCCTCCTGAAGCCAAGCGGAGTCGTCGGCGATGAACGTGAGTGCACCGAGACGGATCTCGCGGCCCTCAACCAGAGCTCCGCCTAAAACCATGATGAAGGAGATCGGAAAAATCGCAACTTCTCCAATAAGTCGCTAAGACAACTGCCCCACGGTGGGCTCCAACTGTCGTGGTTCTAAGTCTGACAGTAGTGTAGCGGGGTAGGAACGGAGAGGCAAGATCCTAGCTATGGAGTAGTTGTATACGCAAAAGATTTACGAGTTCAGGCCCTTCTCAGAAGAAGTAACAGCCCTACGTCTCGGAGCCCGGAGGCGGTCGACTGGATTATGTGTGTATGAGTTACAGGGGTGCGAACCCTTTACACTGAGGAGGGGGTGGATTATATAGAGTTCGCCAAACCCCTCTGGCCCTCAGTTATGTAGGGTTTAAGGTACATTAAGATCGGGCGTTACTGGTAACGCCACAAATAAGTGCTATGATGACCATAAAGGCTACTTAATAACCGACCGACTGTGTGTAGAGCGACTATAGATCTCCTGGCAGTCGAGTGGTTGGCTTCATGGTCGCGTGTCTTCGAGTCTGTTGAGTGGAACACTTCTGAGTCGATTGAAACGTGGTTTCTTCTAGAGATGTCCTTGGAGAGGGTAGTGTGGACAGGTCCATGACCCTACCCTAGGTACATAGCTTCATCAGAGGGAAGTAGTGATTTGTAGAGGTGCCAGAACTGAAAGCTTAAATTGAGAGATAAAATTACTTTTGAGAGGCATACTTTTCCTACCAATGAAAATGACTTGGAGCATCCCAACACTTTCCATGCTAGATACATCATAGGCGGTTCCCAAACAGAAAATAAAGTTTATTCCTTTTTCCACCATAACTTTCACTTTCCAAGGCTAGCCGTATCCATGAGTGCCCTCCATACCAACACTTTCCAAGGAATTTATTATTTGACAACATAAAGTAAATTCATTTATTCATTTCGGGACTGGGCATCCCTAGTACCTTTATCGTATTCTCGTGCAATGACAAGTGAATAAATATTGGCTACCCTTTAACGCCTCGTGAGTAGTAGAGCACACAACAGAGAAATTTATTTTGAACATTCGAGATGGGACATGCAAATTTGCTTAGAGCGGCATGGAAATACTGCATATAGGTAGGTATAATGACTCATATGGCAAAACTGGTTTACAGGGTTTTGGATGCACAAGTAGTGATCATACTTAGTGCAAAATGAAGGCTAGCAAAAAGATTGAGAAGCGGCCAACCAAAAAGCAAAAAATCTCGTACCCAAGCATTAAGCATAAGTAACACCGAATAATGCACCATAAGTAGGATATAAGCTTCATTGCATGATTATTGACTTTCGTGCTTGCATAGGGAATCACAAACCTTAACATCAATATTCTTACTAAAGCACAATTAGTCATCAACATGACTCACATATCATATCGTCATATCTCAAAACCATTACTAATAATCAAGTTTATTTTGTCCAATGATCTTGATGAAAGTTTTTATTATATCCTCCTTGGATATCTATGACTCTGGGACTATTTTCATATGTTGCTTTTGATAAGCTCAAACAAATATAAGTGAAGATCATGAGCATAATTTTTTTCTTTCTCACAAAATAATCTAAGTGAAGCAAGAGAGAATTTCTTCAAAATTTACTAACTCCCACATAAATCTAAGTGAAGCATGAGAGCATTTCTTCAAAATTAACAAAGCACACTGTGCTCAAAAAGATATAAGTGAAGTACTAGCGCAAGTCCATGGCTCTAAAAATTTAAGTGAAGCATAGGAGCAAGCATAGCATAATTTTTGGCTCTCTTAAAAGGGTGTGTCCAGTAAGGATTAAACACTTAAAACACAAAGAAAAACAAGAAAATACTCATATCATACAAGACGCCCCAAGCAAAACTCATATCATGTGACGAATAAAAATATAGTTTCATGTAAAATACCGATGGTCGTTAGAAGAAAGCGAGGATGCCACTGGGGGAATCCCCAAGCTTAGTTGCTTGCTACTTCTTTGAATATTATCTTGGGGTGCCTCGGGCATCACCAAGCTTAGCCTTTTGCTTATCCTTATTCTTTCATCCATCATAAGATAACCCAAAACTTGAAAACTTCAATCACACAAAACTCAAACAAAACCTTCGTGAGATCCGTTAGTATAAGAAACCAATCCACTAATATATATAAGTACTATAGAAAACCTATTCTTATTTTGTTTTAGCATTATATCTACTGTATTACAACTTTTCTATGGCAAAAACTCATCAAAGAAAACCATAGAATCATCAAAACAAGCACACTACGCAAAGAAAACAGAATCTGTCAAAAACAAAACAGTCTGTAGCAATCTGAAATTTTTTGAATACTTAGGTAACTCCAAAATTATGAAATAAATTCGAGCATGAGAGGAATTTGTCTATATCCTCTGCAAAAAGAATCAACTTAAAAGCACTCTTCTGTAAAAAATGAAAACGAATCTCATTAGTTTAAAAGTTTCTGTTTTTCAGCAAGATCAAATAAACATTCACCCAAGTCTTCCCAAAGGTATTGCTTGGCACAAACACTAATTAAACTATAAAAAACACAATCATAATAGTAGAATAATTGTGCAAACACTCTAGAACAGAAATTAATAAGCAAAAATAAATTTTATTCGGGTTGCCTCCCAACAAGCGTTGTCGTTTTACGCCCCTAGCTAGGTGAGGGAGTCCTGGATTAGGGGGTGTCCGGGTGACCGGACTATAACCTTTGGCCGGACTCCTAGACTATGAAGATACAAGATTGAAGACTTCGTCCCGTGTCCGGATGGGACTTTCCTTGGCGTGGAAGGCAATCTTGGCGATATGAATATGTAGATCTCCTCCCATTGTAACCGACTCTGTGTAACCCTAGCCCTCTCCGGTGTCTATATAAACCGGAGGGTTTTAGTCCGTAGGACGAACAACAATCATACCATAGGCTAGCTTCTAGGGTTTAGCCTCTCTGATCTCGTGGTAGATCTACTCTTGTACTACCCATATCATCAATATTAATCAAGCAGGAGTAGGGTTTTACCTCCATCGAGATGGCCCGAACCTGGGTAAAAACATCGTGTCCCTTGTCTCCTGTTACCATCCGCCTAGACGCACAGTTCGGGACCCCCTACCCGAGATCCGCCGGTTTTGACACCGACATTGGTGCTTTCATTGAGAGTTCCTCTGTGTCGTCATTTTTAGGCCCGATGGCTCCTCCGATCATCAACAACAATGCGGTCCAGGGCGAGACTTTTCTCCCCGGGCAGATCTTTGTATTCGACGGCTTTGCACTGCGGGCCAATTCGCTTGGCCATCTGGAGCAGATCGAAAGCTACGCCCCTGGCCATCAGGTCAGATTTGGAAGTTTGAACTACATGGCTGACATCCACGGAGACTTGTTCTTCGACGGGTTCGAGCCACAACCGAGCGCGCCACACTGTCACGATGGCATGATCTAGCTCTACCACCGAACAGTACCCAGGAGGCCGCACCAGTGTCCGCTCCGAGCCTTAGCTCCGAGCCGACTGAGCCAATCGAGGACGGGTGGTTGGACACCGCCTCGGGGGCTGCAATCTCTACGGCGATCAAGCCGAACACCAGCCTTGTTCTCTACGAAGCCCGTGACTCCAAGGCATCGGACTCCTCCCCGGACTCCGAACCTTCCGCGCCCCTGCCAATCGAATCCGATTGGGCGCCGATCATGGAGTTTGCCGACGCGGACATCTCTCAACACTCGCCCTTCGGTGACATTCTGAATTCACTAAAGTCTCTCTCTTTATTAGGAGAGCGCTGGCCGGACTATGGTCAGCAAGGATGGGGTGTGGACGACGAAGAAATTCGAAGCCCACCCACAATCCACTTCGTGGCCACTGTCGATGATTTAACCGACTTGCTCGACTTCGACTCCGAAGACACCGACGGTATGGACGACGATGTAGGAGACGAACATGAACCTGCGCCTATAGGGCATTGGACAACCACCTCATCTCATGATGTATACATGGTGGACACACCTAAAAGAAACGACGACGAGGAACAAATGGACGCAACGAGGGATCGTTCCCTCGAAAAGCAGTCATAGCGGCGGCGTAAGCGCCGCTCCAAACCCCACCTCAATAGAGACAGCTGCCATACAGACCCAACCACAGAGCAGGGCGAACCGGCGGATGACGAACATGCCATCGAGCAACCGTCCGAACAGGGCAACTTGGGTAAACAAACCAAACAACCCGTCTCCGGCGAAGATAATAGTCCGGACGACCTCACGCCGGACAAGTTGCTGGAGCAGAAGAACCTCCACAAAAGGCTCATCGCCACTGCGCGTAGCCTGAAAAAGCAGAAGCGAAAGCTCAAAACAGCGGAAGATGCACTCAGAATTAGATGGGGCAAAGTACTCGGCACCGCAGACAAATATGGCGATAGTCGCCACACAAAGAGCTATCCGAAGCAAAAATTACTGCCGAAATTTGATGAGGAGGCCTTAGATCCCCCGCAATCAAAAAATAAGGAAGCCACCAGGTCGGATAAACAACCCCATAGCCAACATAGAGCGGCAAATGGCGCCGCACACAAGCCGGCATGTGATCCGCATAAGGATTCGCATAAAAAATACGGCCCAGCCAGGTCTATCTACGGGCCAAGAAAGCAAGCTCTAGTAAGCAACGCAACGCAACAAGTATCCGAACATCACGGCACACCCAAATATAGGGGTGCCACACACCCCCTATGTTCCACCGATGAGGTGCTGGACCATGAATTTCCAGCGGGATTCAAGCCCGTAAACATAGAGGCATACGACGGAACAACAGACCCTGGAGTGTGGATTGAGGATTATATCCTCCACATACACATGGCTATAGGAGATGACCTCCATGCCATAAAATACTTACCTCTCAAGCTCAAAGGGCCAGCCCGGCATTGGCTTAAAAGCCTTCCCGAAAACACCATCGGAAGTTGGGAAGAGCTCGAGGATGCTTTTCGGGCAAATTTTCAAGGGACCTATGTCCGACCTCTGGATGCAGACGATAAAAGTCATATAACTCAACAACCCGAAGAGTCAGCCCGGAAACTCTGGAACAGATTTCTTACTAAAAAGAACCAGATAGTTGACTGTCCGGACGCCGAAGCCTTAGCAGCTTTCAAACACAGCGTTCGAGACGAATGGTTCGCCAGACACCTCGGCCAAGAAAAGCCAAGAACAATGGCCGCATTGACAAGCGTCATGACCCGCTTTTGAGCAGGAGAGGATAGCTGGTTGGCAAGAAGCAGTACCAGCGACCCAAGTACATCCGAAGATAGGGATGGAAATGGGAAACCGCGACGTAGCAAGGACCAGCGCCGGACCAAGGGAAACAGCCCGAAGAGCACGGCAGTCAACGCCGGATTCAAAAGTCCTCGGCAGAATAAAAAAAAGCTGCCCCTCAAGGATAACAGGGACAAGCTATCTAACCTAAACAAAATCTTGGACAAAATATGCCAAATCCACAGTACTCCCGGGAAGCCTGCAAACCATACCCATAGAGATTGTTGGGTCTTCAAGCAATCCGGCAAACTCAACGCCGAACACAAGGGGCTCGACATACCAAGCGAGGACGATGACGAACCCCACAAGCAGAGCACCGGAGAACAAAAGAAGTTCCCACAAGAAGTCAAAACAGTAAACTCACTTCACGTGACAAAAGGGAAAAGCAGAGTGGCACCTATAGAGATACGCGCCATACGGCCTGTCCCAGAGGAGTCCCGCCACTGGTTGTCAAAACCGATCACCTTCGGCCATCAGGATTACTCTAGAAGTATCCGGAACGCAGGCTGGACTGCCTTGTTAGATCCGATAATTGACGGACTCCACTTTACACAAGTCCTAATGGACGGCGGCAGTGGTCTAAACCTGCTATATCAGGACACAATCCGCAAAATGGGGATAAACCCAACAAAAATTCGCCATGGCAACACTTCCTTTCAAGGGGTAACGCCAGGCCCAGATACCCATTGTACGGGTTCTCTCCTATTAGAAGTTATGTTCGGCTCCCCCGACGACTTCCGCCGCAAAAAGCTAACCTTCCACATCGCCCCATTTACAAGTAGCTATCAAGCACTACTGGGACGCGGAGCTTTCGCCCGCTTTAACGCAATACCGCATTATGCATCCCTTACGCTTAAAATGCCCGGTCCGCGAGGCATCATCTCATTAAAGGGAAATATCCAGTGTTCCTCGAGCGCGGAAGACTGTGTGGCTGCCTTGACAGCCACACACTAAACCAGCTTCACTAATGAAAGCACCTAAACAGGTTGTTCAGACCCCGGACATGGCTAGACAAGTCAGGCGTAAACATACAAGGGCTTACTAGCCGCATACCCCCATACAAGGGGCTCTGCGCGTGTACAACAAGAGATAATAAAGCTCAATTCCACCCATTTTCTAAATTATACTTTGTTTATTTAATATAACATAGATTTTCGCACAATCTTTTTCAACTAAGTTCCTCTCTTTTACAAATGAACACCGTGCTACACCCGTCCAGGATACGGCACAACGGAGACATAGGCGCAGGCATGCAGTAGGGACCCGTTCGAAGGATTCTTTTCAGATTAAGACCCTGCGTAACCTTTTTCACTGTCTCTTGTTGATACACATCCCCCGGTTTCTTGTTATAACCGAGGAGGAGGCTGGCGTCTTGGCATGTGGCCACGTCAGAATTCTGCGTGTACCTGGACACCAGGGGCTTCTTACCAAGGGCGTTGTTCAGCTTGTTTTCATAAAGACCGAATACCTTAGGGAGTGTTCGGCGTCATGAGTTTGGCCTTATATGCATCAGCTCCGAATCATGTCTTTGGTCTAATGTTGGGTTTGCTCGGCTCCTGTGTTTTGCTGCCTTACGTTCCGCTCTATCGGCTAAGGCGGCACCAGGAGAACTACTGCGATTGTGCCTCAGTTCGGCCAGGCGAGCACCTTAGTAGAGAAAGCCGAAAACTGACTGTCATGATATAGCATGAGGCTGGTCAACCACTCGATGACCCGCCGGGATCTTTAGGATTCCTCCGCATTAACGAAGGGCCGTTTCCCGGCCAGGCACACACGCGCCCCGAATTCGGGTGAGTGCGGTGCCACTAGGGGCTATATAGTAGCCCCACTGTCAAACTCCTATGGCTAGGTGAAAGTGATAAAGCATTATAGTTCGGTTGCCTAGGTCGCTGCGCTATCACCTCGTTAATAGGACCAAGACGTTGGATCAAGTGTGAAAATGCGCCTTCTGCGAACACCCCCACATTATATGCGTGGGGGCTGAAGCCGAAGACTGCCATCTTTCAGGTTATATACAAATATACATTAACGGCTGCACGGGAGGTATTCTAATTCTTGAAGGCACAAGTATAAAAAGCTTTTATATTCCATCGAAACATTGTTTTACAATAATACATGTTATTCGAACATAACATCCTTCGAGCACTGCGTCTCTATTAAACGAGCGCCCTGCAGAACTTCCTGAAAATAGTGCTCGGCAGGTACTCGGCTCTCGTCCAAATCTTGGGATGCAACAACAATGGCCTTCATCTCCGCCCAGTATGTCTTGACACAGGCAAGAGCCATCTGCGCACCCTCTATGCACGCTGACCTCTTCGTTGCATTAATATGCGGCACCGAACCGAGGAGCTGCTGCACCAAGCTAAAATAACTCTTCGGCTCGGGCCTTTTCGACCACAAATGACTCACGACATACTTCATGGTGAGTCCGGATAACCTATTCAGCTCCGCCCATACGGCCAAATGATCGGTTAATGAAAGTGGGCGCTCTGGATTGTGGAACTGCGACCAAACAAGCTTTTCCACTTCATGGTCATTTTGATCGCGGAAGTGTTCGGCCGCGTCCGTGGCACTCACCGCCAAGTCCAGATAAGTGTTCGCTGCACTCCACTTCCGGTCCAACGGAGCATATTTAGGATCCCCGAACTTCATCCGCAGCATAAAGGGCTTTCCAGCCGTGATATCTCCGGCCTGACGTAGCTCCTCCTTCATAGCTCTCATCGCAGAGCGAGTATCCTTGGCCTCGGTAGTGACCTTCTCTAGTTCCTTCTGTGCCACCTGATCTTCTTTTTCAAGAAGGTTGCAGCGGTCGGCAGCATTCTTCAACTTTACAGCCATCTCAGCCATTTCCTTCTTGCTTTGGTAGTGAGCAGCCTGGCCTGCTCCTTGGTTCGGGCAAGTTCCGCCCGAAGGTTCTCCATGGCAGCGGCACCATCTGCATCAAGCTCCTCTTACCAGGTGTCCTTGGAGAAATCATACCTTGTGCCTTGTCCAGCCGCTTGTTGACAAGCGCAATGTCAGCATCTGCCACATCAAGTTGCCGCTTTAGCTCGGCAAATTCATCAGTCCGGCTAGCCATCAGACACTTCACCGCCTACATAGGAAAGGCGACATATTATACCTGGGATTATGATCCTCGACGCGCCGTCATTTTTGACAATGCACAGAGTCTCAGGGGCTACTATCTATATAGGGCGCATCTTATATATGCGGATCTGTCAAAAGGTACATCATTTCGCGTACCTCAAAGCGTGTTAGTAAACTCCTGACGGCCTCGTACAACCTGCTCTCCGCAGATGAAATCCTTCCAATCACCGTATCCATCAACGCATGGCGTTCTTCTGAGATAGACGCTCGGCCGAGCAGATCCTTCAGCTCCTCCGATAGTGCACCGGACGGTGCCGGACTCGTCCGATGGCCTTTTTCGAAGGCCGGGCATGGAGGGCCTTGGGTGGCCATACGACTGCCTTTTAGCCCTACCGGATTCGGAGAAACCCTCTGTGACGACAGCTCAGGGTCGCCCGCCTCGCAAGGCGGTACGGCAGAGGGAGGCGTTCCGCTCTCCATCATCTCCGGACGAAGATCCCCTGAAGATGAGCTTTGCTGAGAAGGGCTATGATCCGAACTACAAGGTAAAATTTCAGTTATCTTCCTCCAAAATAGAACATGGATGTCTCTCATTTTAAAACCCCCTTCTTTACTTACGGCTCAGTGGAGAGATGATCCCCTTGGGGGCGCAATGCGACCGAGGCACCCCCCGGCGCCGGACCCTCTAACAAAGATTTCTTCCCCCGCTTTGAGACCATGGCCTCCGGGTCCTCAGAGGCGGTCCTCTTCTTCCCCTGGTTAGAGGAATTCTCGATTCTTCCTTTCCTGACAGCCTCCTTCGGGGAGGCGGTAGCTTCCTTGCTCCCCTCTTCGCCTTCTTCCAAAGGCGCAACCTCCAGCATCCTAATTAACACGGGATCCGGCGTAGTCTCAGGGTGGGGGGGGGGGGCGGACACCTGATTAGCTTTGCTTTTGCTATCTACTCCTGTTTAAGGGACAACTCTTTTAAGGGCAATTTTATGATAAATATACGGATAGCGTGTCCGGGTACAGGGCTACTTACTTGAGTATCCGGGCGATTGCAGCTCAGACCTGCGTCCTCGGACGAGTCCGGACACATTGCTTGTGATCCGAAGAACAATTTGTACATCTCCATGGGCGTCGCGCTCACAAAATGTTGGAGGGCTCGTGGTCCTTCCGGATTAAACTCCCACAGGCGGAGGGGGTGACGTTTGCAGGGCGGGATGCGGCGAATCAACATAACCTGCGTCACTACGGCCAGATTGATATCTCTTTCTAGGAGATCTCGAGCGCGGCCCTGCAACAAGGGCACATCCTTAGACGGCCCCCAGTTGAGCCCTTTATTGACCCATGACGCTAGTTGTGGTGGGGGACCCAAGCGAAAGGCAGGTGGCGCCACCCATTTGGTGCTCCTGGGAGCTAAGATATAAAACCACTCTCGTTGCCATAAACTGAACTCCTCTTGAAAAGAGCCCTCGGGCCATGGAGCGTCGGCATTCTTGCTTATAATAGCACCTTCGCACTCTGTGTGCTGCCCCTCGATCATCTTCGGCTCTACTTTGAAGGTCTTAAGCCACAATCCGAAGTGAGGAGTAATACGGAGGAAGGCCTCGCACACGACAATGAACGTTGAGATATGGAGGATGGACTCCAGAGCTAATTCATGAAATTCCAGCCCGTCATAAAACATGAGCCCCCTCACGAAGGGGTCCATCGGGAAGTCTAGCCCCCGAAGGAAGTGAGACGCGAACACCATGCTCTCAATAGGCTTGGGACTGGGAATAACCTGCCCTTGAGAAGGCAGCCTATGCGAGATTTCGCCTGTTAGCTACCTGGCATCTCTTAGCTTTAACACTTCTTCTTCCGTAACGGAGGAAGGCATCCACCGGCCTTGAAGGTCGGAGCCGGACATCATCGGAGGTCCGAAGCGCCTGAATCTGGAGCTTTGGGTGTTGGAACTCAAGGTGAGAGGCGGATTTAATTGAGATTGAAAGAAAGGAGTCGAGCCTTGGTCTCTTTATAAAGAGGTTGAATACCAAGAGCCCTCCCCGTGACCGTTTGGGACTCGCCTTCGATTGAGGAGACATACCAACAGGCACGATTGGGTTACCCACGCCTGTATCGGTGAGAACCCCGGAATAAGGGGACACGATCTCTGCTTTGACAAGACGTGCCAAGGAAACCGCCTCGCTAAACGCGCTGAGGTGGTAAAACAATTTGAATAAAGGCTTGGCCGTGGCGTGATGTCACACTACGAAATAAGTCAGCAGATTAGATTTGTGCAAATATTATTCTCTCTACGGTGGTATGTGGAACTTGTTTTGCAGAGCTGGACACTATCCTTGTGTTCAAAATCTTCTATGAAGTATTCGGAGGAGGAACCCGCCTTTCAATGCCGAAGACAATCTGCGCGCTGGACTCGTCATCATTGAAGCCTGGTTCAGGGGCTATTGAGGGAGTCCTGGATTAGGGGGTGTCAGGTTGACCGGACTATAACCTTTGGCCGGACTCCTGGACTATGAAGATACAAGATTGAAGACTTTGTCCCGTGTCCGGATGGGACTTTCGTTGGCGTGGAAGGAAAGCTTGGCGATACGGATATGTAGATCTCCTCCCATTGTAACCGACTCTGTGTAACCCTAGCCCTCTCTAGTGTCTATATAAACTGGAGGGTTTTAGTCCGTAGGACGAACAACAATCATACCATAGGCTAGCTTCTAGGGTTTAGCCTCTCTGATCTCGTGGTAGATCTACTCTTGTACTACCCATATCATCAATATTATTCAAGAAGGAGTAGGGTTTTACCTCCATCGAGAGGGCCCGAACCTGGGTAAAAACATCGTGTCCCTTGTCTCCTGTTACCATCCGCCTAGACACACAGTTCGGGACCCCCTACCCGAGATCCGCCGGTTTTGACACCGACACTAGGCATAATGCGTAGGATCTAAGTTTTTCATCTTTGGTTCTAGATCCATAAGATGCCCTCATGATTGATTCATATGGTGGCCTAATTCTTGTTCTAGGGAAGTGTTCCATTCCCTTCCTTAGTGGAAATTGAAATTTAATATTGCCTTCTTTCATATCAATCACGCCACCAATAGAATGCAAAAACGGTCTACCAAGAATAATTTGATAAGACTGATTGCAATCAATATCAAGAACAATAAAATCTATGGGCACATAATTCCTATTTGCAAGAATAAGAACATCATTAATTCTTCCCATAGGCTTTTTAATAGTGGAATCCGCCAAGTGCAAATTTAAAGAGCATTCTTCAATATCAGTAAGACCAAGCACATCACATAAAGATTTCGGAATTGTAGAAATATTAGCACCCAACTCACATAAAGCAAAACACTCATAATATTTAATCTTGACTTTGATAGTAGGTTCCCATTCATCATGTAATTTTCTAAGAATTGAAACTTCTAATTCCATTTTTTCTTGAAAAGCTTTCATCATCGCGTCAACAATATGTTTAGTAAAAGCTTTATTTTGTTCATAAGCATGGGGTGAATTTATCATGGATTGAAATAAAGAAATACAATCAATCAAAGAGGAACTATCATAATTAAAGTCTTTGTAATCCAAAATAGTGGCCACAGCACTAGTTAAAGTCTTAACCTCTTCAAACCCACTTTTATCAAATTTTTCAACAAGATTTTCACCCTCCGAATCATAGGGACGCCTTCTAACTAAGATCTTGATTACTTTTATGATAGTAATCACTAGAAAATGCTTTTTCTAAAAATTCTCTTTTAGCTCTAAGCATGGCGGTTCTTTTCTTACTTTAATTCATAGAAATATAAAGAGATTTAATTGATTCTTTAAATTTAGGCACAAAATTTTTCATCTTGATAGTTTCTACATCATGAGAAATTCTATCAACACTTCTAGACAAATCATCAATTTTACTCAACTTTTCTTCTATCAAAGTGTTGAAAGCCTTTTGCATATTGATAAATTCTTTAATATTGTTCTCAAGATCGTAGGTGTTCCTATTATTATTGTAGGTGGGATTACTATAGGAGTTACCATAATTATTGGAGGAATTACTAGGAAAAGGCATAGGATTAAAATTACCTCTATGAGCATTGTTGTTGAAATTATTTCGCAAGAAAAAATTCACATCTATGACATCACTATTTTGCTCAATCAAAGTCGACAAAGGCACATCATTAAAATCAATAGGAGCACTATTATTAGCAACCAACTTCATAAGAGCATCAACTTTTTCACTCAAAGAATTTATTTCTTCTACCGAATTGACTTTTTTACTAGTAGGAGCTCTTTCGGTATGCAATTGCGAGTAATTTATCATAATATTGTCTAGCAATTTAGTAGCTTCACCCAAAGTAATTTCAATAGAAGTACCTCCGTGGAGGAATCTAAAATATTACGAGAAACAAAATTCAATCCCGCATAATTTTTTTGTATGATCATCCAAACATTTAATCCATGAGTTGGGAAATTCCTTAGCATCAATTTCATCCTTTCCCAAGATTGTGCAACCTGCTCATGTTCAAGTTGCTTGAAATTCATGATTTGGGTTCTAAGGGAAATAATTTTTATGGGCGGAAAATACTTGGTGATAAAAGCATCGTTGCACTTGTTCCCAGAATTGATACTATTGTGAGGCAAATGAGAAAACCAAATTTTTGCACGATCTCGCAAAGAAAATCGGAAATAATTTCAACTTCACAACATCATTTTCCACATCTTTTTTCTTTTGCATATCGCATAATTCCACGAATGTGTTATGATGGGACGCGACATCCTCATTAGGATTACCGGCAAATTGATCTTTCATGACAAGATTCAACAAAGTAGTATGAATATCACAAGACTCCGCACTAGTGGCAGGAGGAGCAATTAGAGTGCTAATAAAATCATTGTTGCTGGTATTTGAGAAGTCACACAAGTTGGTGTTATATTGAGTCATGATGACTATGCAACAAGATTACAATAAAAAACAGACCTCACAAGAAAATGGCGAACAAAAAAGAGGGCGAATAAAACGACAAATTTTTGCGAAGTGGGGGAGAGGAAAATGAGAGGCAAATGGCAAATAATGTAAATTGCAACGAGATGGGATTTATGACTAGGAATCTGGTTGATGTTGAAGATCCTCCCCAACAACGGCACCATAAATGGCACGTTGATGGGAGACTATCTTGAGGTGATCCTACCTCGGAACGACGCCAGAAATTCTTTTTTGGTGTCTGCTAGAACTATGTCGGTATTTCCTCGAAGAGGAAGGGATGATGCAGTATAGCGACAGTAGGTATTTCCCTCAGTGAAGAGACCAAGGTTATCGAACCAGTAGGAGAACCTCCTCACACCACATAAACAACACCTGCACACAAATTAAAAATACTCGCAACCCGACGTGTTACAGGGGTTGTCAATCCCTTCCAGGCACGGCGCCTCAAGATAGGCAAAAACATGAGGTAAAAAGTGGTAGATAGGATAAATAGATCGCGGAACAAATAAATTGCATCAAGGTATTTTTGTATTTTTTGTTTAATAGATCTGAAAATAGATGCAAGAGAAAATATTCACAAAGGAAAATATGATGAAAAGAGACCCGGGGCTGTAGGTTTCACTAGTGGCTTCTCTCGAGAAAAATAGCAAATGGTGGGAGAACAATTATTGTTGGGCAATTGATAGAACTTCAAATAATCATGACAATATCTAAGCATGATCATTATATCGGTATAACATCCATGATTAGTAGACCGACTCCTGCCTGCATCTACTACTATTACTCCACACATCGACCGCTATCTAGCATGCATCTAGTGTATTAAGTTCATGGAAACCGGTAGGAACGATGGCATGATGTAGACAAGATTCGTTTACCTATTGCGGCAGATATAGATCTCATCTTGTTATCATTAGTAGCAACGATAAATACGTGTTGGTTCCCCTTCTGTCATTGGGATCAAGCACCGTAAGATCGAACCCACTACAAAGCACCTCTTCCCATTGCAAGATAAATAGATCAAGTTGTCCAAACAAAACCCAAATATCAGAGAAGAAATACGAGGCTATAAGAAATCATGCATATAAGAGATCAAAGAAGACTTAAATAACTTTCATGGATAAAAACATAGATCTGGTCATAAACTCAAATTGATCGGATCCCAACAAACACACCGCCAAAAGACTTACATCATATGGATCTCCAAGAGACCGTTGTATTGATAATAAAGAGAGAGAGAGAGAGAGAGAGAGAGAGAGAGAGAGAAAGCCATCTAGCTACTAACTACAGAGCCGTAGGTCTACGAAGAACTACTCATGCATCATAGGAGAGGCACCAATGGAAGTGGTGAACCCCTCCATGACGGTGTCTAGATTGGATCTGGTAATTCTGGACTCTGCCGCGGATGGATCACTATTTCGTTGACTCCCCTAGGGTTTCTAGAATATTGTGGTTCTTATAGAGCAAAGAGGCGGTTCGGGGGGCACCCGAGGTGGGCACAACCCACCAGGGTGCGCCTGGGCCTCCTGGTGCGCCCTGGTGGGAGATGCTCCCCTCAAGCAGCCCCCCAGGTGCTTCCTTGCCCCATTGGTTTTCTTCTGGCCCAAAAAAATTCCTCCAGGAGTTGCGTTGCATTTGTACTCCGTTTGATATGGATTTCCTGCGACTTGCACTGGGCACTATGTCAATAGGCTAGTACTAAAAAATGATATAAAATGACTATAAAATGATTGTAAAACATCCAGGAATGATAATATAACAACATGGAACACTCAAAAATTATAGATACGTTGGATACGTATCAATATCTATGTTGTAGATTAATGGCCCGAGCTACCGTTCCCCTAAATTTTAATGCGTTCCTAGAGAAAGCTAAGTTGAAAGATGATGGTAGCAACTGCATGGACTGGGTCCGTAACTTGAGTTTTATCCTAATTGCTGCATAGAAGAATTATGTCCTCGATGCACCGCTAGGTGAAAGGCCTACTGCAGGAGCTAAAGCTGATGTTTTGAACATCTGGCAAGCTCGATCTGATGACTACTCTATAGTTCATTGTGCCATGCTTTATGGCTTAGAACTGGGACTTCAATGACCTTTTGAATGTCATGGAGCATATGAGATGTTCCAAGAGTTGAAGGTAATATTTCAAGCAAATTCCCGGGTTGAGAGATATGAAGTCTCCAACAAGTTCTATAGCTGCAAGATGGAGGAGAACAGTACTTTTAGTGAACACATACTCAAAATATCTGGGTATTATAATCACTTGACTCGGCTGGGAGTTGATCTTCTAGTTGATTGTGTTATTGATAGAGTTCTTCAATCACTGCCACCAAGCTACAAGGCTTTGTGATGAACTATAACATGCAAGGGATGAACAAAACAATTCTTAGCTCTTCGCAATGCTTAAGGCCGCGGAGGTAGAAATCAAGAAGGAGCGTTAAGTGTTGATGGTTAACAAGACCAGTAGTTTCAAGAAAAAGGGCAAGGGAAAGAAAGGGAACTTCAAGAAGAATGGCAAGCAAGTTGCCACTCCCAGGAAGAAGCCCAAAACTGGACCCAAGCCTGAAACTGAGTGCTTCTACTGCAAAGGGACTGGTCACTGGAAGCGGAACTGCCCCAAATACTTGGTGGATAAGAAGGATGGCAAAGTGAACAAAGGTATATTTGATATACATGTTATTGATGTGTACCTTACTAATGCTCGTAGTAGCGCCTGGGTATTTGATACTGGTTTGGTTGCTCATATTTGTAACTCGAAATAGGAGCTATGGATTAAATGCAAATTGGCCAAGGATGAGGTGACGATGCGCGTCAGGAATGGTTCCATGGCCGATGTGATCGCTGTCGGCACGCTACCTCTACATCTACCTTCGGGATTAGTTTTAGACCTAAATAATGGTTATTTGGTGCCAGTGTTGAGCATGAACATTATTTCTGGATCTTGTTTAGTGCGAGACAATTATTTATTTAAATCAGAGAATAATTGTTGTTCTATTTATAATTTTATATGAGTAATATCTTTTATGGTCATGCACCCTTGAAGAATGGTCTATTTTTGTTGAATCTCGATAGTAGTGATACACATATTCATAATATTGATGCCAAAAGATGCAAAGTTATTAATGATAGTGCAACATACTTGTGGCACTGCCGTTTAGGTCATATTGGTGTAAAGCGCATGAAGAAACTCCATGCTGATGGACTTCCGGAATCACTTGATTATGAATCATTTGATACTTGCGAACCATGCCTCATGGGAAAGATGACTAAAACTCCGTTTTCGGGAACAATGGAGCGAGCTAAGGACCTATTGGAAATAATATATACCTATGTATGCGGTTCAATGAGTGTTGAGGCACGCGGCGGGTATCGTTATTTTCTAACCTTCACAGATGATTTGAGTAGATATGGGTATATTTACTTAATGAAACACAATTCTGAAACATTTGAAAAGTTCAAAGAATTTCAGAGTGAAGTGGAGAATCATTGTAACAAAAAAAATAAAGTTTCTATGATCCGATCGTGGAGGTGAATATTTTAGTGCCGGGTTTGGCCTTCATTTAAAACAATGCGGAATTGTTTCACAACTCACGCCAACTAGAACACCGTAGTGTAATGGTGTGTCTGAATGTCATAACCGCACTTTATTATATATGGTGCAATCTATGATGTCTCTTACCGATTTACCACTATCATTTTTGGGATATGCATTAGAGATAGCCGCATTCACGTTAAATATTGCACCGTATATATCCGTTGAGACGACACCATATGAATTGTGCTTTGGCAAGAAACCTAAGTTGTCGTTTCTTAAAGTTTGGGGTTGAGGCACTTATGTGAAAAGGCTTCAACTTGATAAGCTTGAACCCAAATCGGAGAAGTGCATCTTCATAGGATACCCTAAGGAAAGAATTGGGTACACCTTCTACCACCGACCTGAAGGCAAGATCTTTGTTGCCAAGAATGGAACCTTTATAGAGACGGAGTTTATCTCAAAAGAAGTGAGTGGGAGGAAAGTGGAACTTGATGACGTAATCATACCTTCTCTCGAATTGGAAACTAGCACATCAGAGAAACCGTTCCCGTGATGCCTACACCAACTAGATAGGAAGCAAATGATAATGATCTTGAAACTTTAGATCAAGTTAATACTGAACCTCGTAGGTCAACCAGAGCATGATTCGCACCAGAGTGGTATGGTAATCCTGTTCTGGAAGTCATGTTATTAGACCAAGGCGTATCTACGAACTATGAAGAAGCTATGATGAGCCCAGATTTCGACAGATGGCTTGAGGCCATGAAATCTGAGATAGGATCCATGTATGAGAACAAAGAATGGACTTTGGTGGACTTGCCCAATGATCGGCAAGCCATAGAAAATAAATGGATCTTCAAGAAGAAGACAGACACTGATGATAATGTCACCATATACAAAGCTCGACTTATCGCAAAAGCTTTTCGACAAGTTCAAGGAGTTGACTACGATGAGACCTTATCAGTCTGAATCATGTTAGCAATTGCCGCATTTTATAACAATGAAATCTGGCAAATGGACGTCAAAACTGCATTCCTTAATGGATTTCTTAAAGAAGAGTTGTATATGATGCAACCAGAAGGTTTTGTTGATCCTAAAGGTGCTAACAAAGTGTGCAACTCTAGTGATCCATCTATGGACTGGTGCAAGCATCTCGGAGTTGGAATATACGCTTTGATGAGGTGATCAAAATATATGGTTTTATACAGACTTTCGGTGTAGCCTGTATGTACGAGAAAGTGAGTGGGAGCTCTGTAGCATTTCTAATATTGTACGTGGATGACATATTGTTGATTGGAAATGATATAGAATTTCTGGATAGCATAAAAGGATACTTGAATAAGAATTTTTCAACGAAAGGCCTCGGTGAAGCTGCTTATATATTGGGCATCAAGATCTATAGGGATAGATCAAGACGCTTGATAGGACTTTCACAAGCACATACCTTGATAAAGTTTTGAAGAAGTTCAAAATGAATCAGTCAAAGAAAGGGTTCTTGCCTATATTACAAGGTGTGATATTGATTCAGACTCAAAGCCCGGTCACTACAGAAGATAGAGAGAAAATGAAAATCATTCCCTATGCCTCAGCCATAGGTTCTATCATGTATGCTATCATGTGTACCAGACCTGATGTGTGCCTTGCCATAAGTTTGGCAGGGAGGTACCAAAGCAATCCAGGAGTGGATCATTGGACAGCGGTCAAGAACATCCTGAAGTACTTGAAAAGGACCAAGGATATGTTTCTCGTTTATGAGGTGGCGAAGAGCTCGTCGTAAATGGTTACGTCGATGCTAGCTTCGACGCTGATCCGAATGACTCTAAGTCACAAATCGGATACGTGTTTATACTGAATAGTGGAGCTGTCAGTTGGTGTAGTTCCAAGCAGAGCATCATGGCGAGATCTACGTGTGAAGCGGAGTATATAGCTGCTTCTGAAGCAGCAAATGAAGTAGTCTGGATGAAGGAGTTCATATCCGATCTGGGTGTAATACCTAGTGCATCAAGTCCAATAAAAATCTTTTTTGACAATACTAGAGCAATTGCCTTGGCAAAGGAATCCAGATTTCACAAGATAACCAAACACATCAAGAGATGCTTCAACTCCGTTCGTGAACAAGTCAAGGATGGAGACCTAGAAATTTGCAAGATACATAAGGATCTGAATGTAGCAGACCCGTTGACTAAGCATCTTCCGCGAGCAAAACATGATTGGCACCAAGACTCCATGGGTGTTACATTGATTACAACATAATCTGCATTATTGACTCTAGTGCAAGTGGGAGACTAAAGGAAATATGTCGTAGAGGAAATAATAAAGTTGTTATTTTATATTTCCTTATTCATGATAAAGGTTTATTATTCATGCTAGAATTGTATTGATCGGAAACTTAAATACATGTGTGAATACATAAACAAATACCGTGTCCCTAGTATGCCTCTACTAGACTAGCTCGTTGATCAAAGATGGTTATGGTTTCCTAACCATGGACATGTGTTGTCATTTGATGACAGGATCACATCATTAGGAGAATGATGTGATGGACAAGACCCATCCGTTAGCATAGCATAATGCTCGTTTAATTTTATTGCTATTGCTTTCTTCATGTCAAATACACATTCCTCCGACTATGAGATTATGCAACTCCCGGATACCGGAGGAATAGCTTGTGTTCTATCAAACGTCACAACGTAGCTAGGTGATCATAATGCTCTACAAGTATCTCCAAAGGTGTTTGTTGAGTTGGCATAGATCGAGATTAGGATTTGTCACTCCGAGTATCAGAGGGGTATCACTAGGCCCTCTTAGTAATACACATCATAAGCTTCCAAGCAAATGATTAAGGCATTAGTCATGAGGTGATCTATTACAGAACGAGTAAATAGACTTGTGGGTAATGATATTGAACTAGGTATGAAGATACCGATGATCAAATCTCGGGCAAGTAACATACCGATTGACAAAGGGAATTGCGTATGTTGTCATAATGGTTTGACCGATAAAGATCTTCATAGAATATGTAGGAGCCAATATGGGCATCCAGGTTCCGCTATTGGTTATTGATAGGACAGAAGTCTCAGTCATGTCTACATAGTTCCCGAACCCGTTGGGTCCGCACGGTTAACTTTCATTGACGATATAGTATTATATGAGTTATGTGATTTGGTGACCAAATGTTGTTTGGAGTCCTGGATGAGATCACAGACATGTAGAGGAGTCTTGAAATGGTCGAGAGGTAAATATTGATATATAGGACGATAGTATTCAGACACCGGAAGTGTTTTGGAGGGTACCAGGTACTTATCGGGTCACCAAAAAGGAGTTTCGCGCACCCGTGGCAAAGATATGGGCCTAATGGGCCAAGAGAGGGAACACACCAGCCCACAAGGGGCTGGTGCGCCCCTATGGAGGCCGACCCTATGAGGAAGAGAAGGAAAGAGGGGATGGAAAGTAAAGTGTGGAGTAAGACTCCCCCTTCCTCCCCTCCCCCCCGTCTTTCCTTCTCCCTTCTTCATACAAGGAAAGGGGGGCGCAGGAAGGCAGGAGCCCTAGGGCCAGCGGCCAGCTCCTTGGGGCGCGCCCTCCCTGCCCTAGGCTGCCTCCCCTCCCCCTCCCACACACACACACACACACACACACACACACACACACACACACACACACACACACACACACACATATATATATATATATATATATATATATATATGGGGAGGGGGCGCCACACAAGGACACACCATTGTCTTAGCTGTGTGCGGCGCCCCCGTCCATCGTTTACTCCCTCTGTCAAATTTTTGTAGTACTTAGGCGAAGGCCTGCGGAGATCCCATCACCATTGAGGGAGTCCTGGATTAGGGGCTATCCGCACAGTCGGACTATATACTTTGACCAGACTGTTGGACTATGAAGATACAAGATTGAAGACTTTGTCCCGTGTCCGGATGGGACTCTCCTTTGCTTGGAAGTCAAGCTTGGCAATTCGGATGTTAGATCTCCATCTCTGTAACCGACTCTGTGTAACCCTAGCCCCCTCCGGTGTCTATATAAACCAGAGGGTTTAGTCCGTAGGACAAGGACAACAATCATAATCATAGGCTAGCTTCTAGAGTTTAGCCTCTATGATCTCATGGTAGATCAACTCTTGTAATACTCATATCATCAAGATCAATCAAGCAGGAAGTAGGGTATTACCTCCATCGAGAGGGCCCGAACCTGGGTAAACATTGTGTCCCCAGCCTCCTGTTACCATTAGCCTTAGACGCACAGTTCGGGACCCCCTACCCGAGATCCGCCGATTTTGACACCGACATTGGTGATTTCATTGAGAGTTCCTCTGTGTCGTCGCTACAAGGTTTGATGGCTCCTTCAATCGTCAACAACAATACGGTCCAGGGTGAGACTTTTCTTCCCGGACAAATCTTCGTGTTCGGCGGCTTCGCACTCCGGGCCAACTCGCTTGGCCACCTGGAGCAGATTGACAGCTACGCCTGAGCCATCAGGTCAGGTTCGGAAACTTGAACTAGACGGCCGACATCCGCCGAGACTTGATCTTCGATAGATTCGGGCCTGCATCAGGAGCACCGAACGGTCACGACGAGCATGACTTAGATCTGCCGTCGGACTATATTCAGGATATCGCACCTGCTGCAGCTCCGGACTTCAATCTGGAGCAGATCGTGCCATCCAAGGACGGGTGGATGGACCCCGCCATGGAGGCCGCACACTCAGCGGCATTGGAACCGAACACAGACTCCACCTCTAAGGAAATCTGTGTCACCGGACCCCTGGACTTGTCTCCGGTCTTAGGTTCCGGACCGCGTGCATCCATGCTCATCAAATCTGATTGGGCACCGATCATGGAGTTCACCGCCATGGACATCTTTCAGCACTCATCCCTCGGTGACGTGCTAAATTCATTAAGGTCTCTCTCTTTGTCACGAGACTCTTGGCCGAACTATGTCCGGCTCGAGTGGGAAGCGGACGACGAAGAAATTCGTTACCCACCCACCACCCACTTAATTGCCACTGTCGATGATTTAACCGACGTGCTCGACTTCAACTCCGAAGACATCAACGGTATGGACGACGATGCAGGAGAAGAACAAGAACCACCGCCCATAGGACGTTGGACAACCAACTCTTCATATGATATATATATGGTGGACACCCCCAAAGAAAACAATGGCGATGAGGCAACAAAAGATAACCCCTTAGGGAAGCAATCAAAGCATGGGCGTCATCGGCGCCGCTCTAAGCCCCACCACAGAAATACCGGCACAGGAGACAACAGCAATCCGGATGGTGCCTAAGACGAATACAACCCCGACCATCCTAACTTCGAGTAGGCCGAATAGGAGGATGGGCAAGCTAGCCCAGATGAACAGGCGACGGACGGAGACTTTGAGGATGACAACTATATGCCTCTCTCCAATGACGAGGTGAGCCTCGGCGATGATGAATTTGTCGTGCCTGAGGAAACCGTCGAGCATGAGCAATTCAAGTGTCGGCTTATAGCCACCGCAAGAAGCCTAAAGAAAAAGCAGCAGCAGCTCCAAGCTAATCAAGATCTGCTCACAGACAAATGGACTGAGGTCCTAGCAGCCAAGGAATACGAACTCGAGCGCCCAACCAAAGGTTACCCAAAGCACAAGTTGCTACCTCAACTCGAGGAGGAGGCCCTAGAGCCTACACTACCAGCACAGGACGAGGCTGACCGGCCACCTCGTGGCCGAGACAAAGCGGCGTATCAACCCGAACAATAGACCGCACCCCGACGCCAATACACTACGGCCCGGGGCAATACACAGGACCTGCAAGACATACTGGAAAACAAAGCAGGACATCCAAGATCGATCTACGAATCGCGAGGGCGCGCCACAACGCGTGGCGATGACCGTCATGCCGGATATACTAACAACAAGTCCGTCCGGGCCGAAAACAACAGACCAGACTTATCCGAACTGCATCATGACATAGCCTGGCAAAGAGGCGCCGCACACCCCCTCTGCTTCACTGATGAAGTAATGGACCATGAATTCCCAAGAGGGTTTAAACCCGTAAACATCGAATCATATGATGGCACAACAGACCCCGCGGTATGGATTGAAGGTTTCCTTCTCCACTTTCACATGGCACACGGTGATGATCTACATGCCATCAAGTATCTTCCCCTTAAGCTCAAAGGACCGGCCCGACATTGGCTGAATACCCTACCGGCGAGCTCCATTGGCAGTTGGGAAAACCTGGAGGACGCATTCCTCGATAGCTTCCAGGGCACTTACGTGCGGCCACCGGATGCTGATGACTTAAGTCATATAACCCAACAACCCAGAGAGTTAGCCAAGAAATTCTGGACTCGGTTCCTAACTAAAAAGAAACAAATCGTCGACTGTCCGGTTGCCGAAGCCCTAGCGGCCATTAAGCATAACATCCGCGATGAGTGGCTCGCCCGACACCTCGGCAAAGAAAAGCCAAAATCCATGATAGCCCTCACGACACTCATGACCCACGTTTGAGCGGGCGAGGACAGCTGGCTAGCTCGCAGTAGCACCACGCCGAGAAACTCCAGCACTTCAGATATCCGCGACAGCAACGGCAAGCCATGGCGCAACAGACATAAGCGTCGAAACAATGGCGACAACACCGAAGACACGACAGTCAATGCCAGATTCAGTGGCTCCAAGTCTGATCAGCGGAAAAGGCCATTCAAAAGAAACAATCCCGGATCATCCAGTCTGGACCGCATACTTGACCGCTCGTGTAAAATCACGGCACCACACTAGCCGAGACTGATGGGTGTTCAAACAGGCCGGCAAGTTGAATGCCGAAAACAAGGACAAGGGGCTGCATAGCGAGGACGACGAGGAGCCCCGGCGACCGAACACAGGGGGACAGAAGAAATTTCCTCCCCAAGTGGAAACGGTAAATATGATCTATGCAACCCACATTCCCAAGCGGGAACGAAAGCGTGCACTACAGGACGTCTATGTGATGGAGCTAGTCACCCCAAAGTTCAACCCATGGTCATCCTGCCCGATCACTTTTGATCGCAGAGATCATCCTACCAGTATCCATCATGGCGATTCAGCCGCATTGGTCCTCAACCCAATCATTGACGGATTCCACCTCACGCGAGTCCTCATGGATGGTGGCAGCAGCCTGAACCTGCTTTATCAGGACACAGTGCGTAAAATTGGCATCGGTCCCTCAAGGATCAAACCCACCAAAACCACCTTTAAAGGTGTAATCCCAGGTGTAGAGGCCTATTGTACAGGCTCAATAACACTGGAAGTGGTCTCCGGATCTCTGGATAACTTCTGGAGTGAGGAGTTAGTCTTTGACATCGTCCCTTTCCGTAGTGGCTATCATGCACTACTTGGACGAACCGCATTTCCTTGATTCAATGCGGTACCACACTATGCATACCTCAAGCTCAAGATGCCAGGACCTCGCGGGGTTATAACAGTCAATGGAAACACAAACCGCTCTCTCCATATGGAGGAGCACACTGCAGCCCTCGCAGCAGAAGTACAAAGCAGCCTTCTTCGGCAGACCGTCAACTTGGCGATAAAAACCCCGGACACAGTTAAGCGAGTCCGGAGTACACTACAACAGGATCGTCCGGTGCGACTAGAGCTTGACTAGAAATTCGGCCTCCGTCCTAGTCCCATCCAGGCGGCATTCGTGTCGTGCGTACACAACTACGCACTCAAAATACCATGGGCATAGGTGGAGGCACGGCGATGATGCGGTCCACAGTGCGGCTCAACCGTCACGAGACCCTCATACCTTTATCATCTTCTTTCTTTTTCAGGACCCTACTTTCGAGCAGCCCCTTCAGATAGTCAGATCATCGGACTCACCACGGGAAGGCAAAGAAGGACGCAAGAGGCTTCGAAATACCCAGGTGGTCTCTGTTAACGATCGTTATACCTATTTTACATACCCACACACAGCCTGCCCTTGGATAGGACATGTCAAATAGTCCTATTTTTTGCATATCGCATTACTTGTACGCATACGCTTTGACGTATTATTTAAATAACAACGGGAAAGAATATACAACATCAACTTATTATTACTTTGTTCATATTTTTCCTTGACTATTTATTTAATATTGCACCTGTACACTTTGGTACGTTCAGTTTGCCAGGGGCTTTACTGTGCCCCATAACACGGCAAGAACAGTCCGAACACTTTCGACAGTGTGGCACCCCGAACTTATAGCATTATATGCATCAGCTCCGAATCATGTCTTGGGTCAATAGCTGGGTTTGCCCGGCTCCTTTGTTTTGGTACCTTACGTTCCGTTATATCGGCTAAGGTAGCGCAGGGAGAACTACTGCGATTGTGTCCCGGTTCTTCCGGACGAGCACCTCAGTAGAGAAAGCCGAAAACTAACGGTCATGATGCGGCGAGAGCTGTTCGCTGTTCGAGAGGTCTTAAATCCTTAAAGATATTTTCCGCTTCAGGCGAGGAATCGGCCTTGTCCTATTTAGGAGTGTATAGCGCCCCAAGTTCGGCCTTCCCAATACTAGGGGCTTCACCGAAATTTAAAATTGTAGACTTCTATGGCTAAGTGAGCGTGATAAAGCCGAATAGTCCGATTGCCTTGTTCGCTGCGCTAAAGACCTCCTTAAAGGACCAAAAATTTGGATAAAGAGTGTTTGGGTTTTCCACGAACACCCCAGTACTAGTTACACGGGGGCGGAAGCCGACGACTGGCCAACTTTCAGAATTTTATAAATGGCTGCACAGAAGGTAATATTTTAAATCAAAAAGCGTTATATAGCGCACACGAACTCGTTTTCATATTACAAGGCGACATGAGTACATTCACTCAAAAATTACATCCTTGGTAAATTCATCGGCTACAAGGCAAGCGCCTTTCATAACACCGTCATAATACTTCTCGAGGTAAGATGCGCCTTGCCCTCCTGCGGTCCATCATTCACCAGATTCTCTGCATCCATTTTGGCCCAATGCATTTTTGTGCGGGCAAGGCGGGCACCCTCAATACAGACGGAGTGCTTAATAACTTCCAGCCACGGACAGGCATTTAATATCCGCTTTATAAGGCCGAAGTAGCTGTCGGGCAGGGGCTCGCGAGGCCACAGCCGGACTATGAAGTCCTTCATGGCTAGTTCGGCCGCCTTGTGGAGTTCGACCAATTGCTTCAGTTGGTCACTCAAGGGCATTGGGTGTTCGGGCCCAGCATACTGGGACCACAACAAATTTTCCGTCGAGCTCCCCTCTTCGGCACGGTAGAACTCCGTGGCATTCGATATGTTGTGTGGCAGGTCTGCGAATGTCCCTGGAGAGCTCCGAATTCAGGTGAGTAAAAGAAATGTCTCCTCCACATGCTTGCTTTCCATAACGAATGCCTTACCTGCCGCTATCTTTTTGGCCGTCTGGATCTCCTGGAGGGCCTTTTGGGCTTCGGCCTTGGTGTCTTTCGCGCTCTGGAGGGCCTTCGCAAGCTCAGACTCTTGCGTCTTGAAGTCATGCTCCAAGGACTCGAATTTCTTGCCGAAATCCTAGAGCTCTTGTTGTACCTCGCTTACCCGAGCATCCTGTTTTTCACGCACGGTGCGCTCCTTGTCCGCATTATATTCAGCCTCGAATAATGCTTTCTTCAAGGCCGCCACTTCGGTCGTGGCCCCTATTAAAAATCATGATGCTTTTGTTAGCACCACCAATTTTTCTTCATTTATATGACACACGAACGGGGTATCACTTAGCTTTGTTCTCTTCGAGCTGCCTCTTCGTGAGGCTGAACTCTTCTTCGACCTGCTTCAGGCCCCGCTTGAGTCCGGCGACCTCCGCAGTATGGGCCGCAGCGGCTAGCAGCAACGCCTACTTATTCACATAGACATTTAATGTTAGAGTCCTGCGGACAAAAGTTGACCCTCCGTTTGGCTTTTCTTTCTGAACACCAAACAGAGTATCAAGGGCTACTGTCTATCGGGTGATATTTTCTTACACTTTTGATTACTTACCTCAAAGCCTGTTAGGAGGCTGGTGCAGGCTTCGGTCAATCCGCTTTTAGCGGACCAAACCTTCTCAATCACCATACTCATAAGAGTACGATGCTCTTCGTCAATGGAAGCGCCACGAAGCACTTCCAACAAATTATCAGATGCTTCCACCTGGACAGAGGTTATCGGCATGGCCAGCTCGCCCTCCTTAGCGAGGGGCTGCCTACTTGAATCCGGAACCTTTGGAGGTTCCGGCGCAGTATCCGGCTGGGAGCCAGACTTGTTGTGGCTCCCGTCAGCATAATCCCTGGGGGTCTTACCCCCCATGTGCCCGACGTCTGGGATTTCGCCTTGGGGTGTCTTCAAAACAATCGCCCCCTGTTCCTGTATCCTTTGGGAAAACACCTTGGTGTCATCCGTGGGCCGTGGGAAGGTGGCCGTCGGGATGTGAATCGCTATTCATCTTTCATTCACTCAAGGACCCATCCAAAGAGGATACCTCGAGGTAGGACCCGGCCGGACTGCATACGCGTGTTCGGTGTTATAACAAACAATGAAGCTAAGACGTATTAAAAGTACTATAGAGTGCGGACACTTATGATTTCGCTAGGGGCTTGCCCATGGGCAACCACTCCTCCTCGCTGTAGGCGGCCGTGGTGGAGTAGTCCGGAAGGGATATCTTTCCCTTCTTTGGCGTCCTAGCCTCCCCCTGAGGGGCGGCTTTTCTCTTCTTCTCCTCCCCGTCTCCGTGGGAGGAATCTTCCTCGGCATCCTCGGAGGACGAGTCTATTACAGCCCTGCACCGGAGACCTTTCCTGGTCCCCGTGGCCGCCTTCTTGGAACCTTCGGCCTCCCCTGATGGGGCGGTCTTCCTTCTCTTCTCCTCCCTGGTCGAGGGAGGCATTTCCTCTTCCTCCCCCTTGTCTTCGGATGAGGCGTCCGGTGTGGCCTTGTGCCGGAGACCTTTCCTGGTCCCCGTAGCCTTCTTCCCGTCCTTATTTTCCGGCACCTTGTAAGGCGCTGGAACCAGCATCTCCGTCAGGAGTGCGGTGGATGTATCTTCGGGCAGCGGAGCCGGACAGTCAATCCGCTCCACCGTCGCCACATATTTCTGTCTTGTCAGCATGGTGGCTTAAAATCCTCCCACAAATATACTGGGAAAGGCACGATTTGTGATGTTTAGAGAGCTTACCGGATTGGCTGGGCGCTTTGCGCTGAGCCCGCGGTCCTCGAAAGTGGGAGGAGGTACTTTGACGGCCTTGAACAGCACCTTCTAGACGTCTTTATGCGTCGTGTCAAAGAGCTCTCGCAGCGTCTGGTGTTCGGCCGGATCGAACTCCCACATATTGAACGCCCATCTTTGACACGGGAGGATCCGGCGGAAGAGCATGACCTGGACCATGTTGACAAGCTTCATCTTCTTGTCTATCATATTTTTGATGTAGTTCTGGAGTCCGGTCAGCTCCGCAGGTACGCCCCATGCCAGGCCCTTCTTTTCCTAGGAGGTGAGCCGCATGGGGATGCTGGATCGGAATTCGGGGGCCGCCCCCCAGTTGGCGTCGCGCGGCTCAGTGATATAGAACCACCCTGATTGCCACCCCTTCACGGTCTCCACGAAGGAGTCTTCGAGCCAGGTAATGTTGGGCATCTTTCCCACCATGGCACCTCCACACTCCGCTTGCTGGCTGCTCACTATTTTGAGTTTCACGTTGAAGATTTGTAGCCATAGGCCAAAGTGGGGCTTGATGCGGAGGAAGGCCTCGCACACGAAGATAAATGCCGAGATGTTAAGGACGAAATTTGGGGCTAGATCATGAAAATCTAGCCCATAGTAAAACATGAGCCCGCGGACAAACGTGTGAAGTGGAAATCCCAGTCTACGAACGAAATGAGAGAGGAACACTACTCTCTCCTAAGATTTCGGAGTGGGGGTGACCTGCCCCTTTGCCGGAAGGCTGTGCGTGATGTTCGTGGCCAGGTATCCGGCCTCCCGAAGCTCGGTAATGTCCTCCTCCGTAATGGAGGAGGCCATCCACTTGCCTCCCGCTCCGGACAAGTTGCGAATGGTCTTAGGGAGAAGGTGAGAACTTGGGCACCGGGGCTCAAGGGTGCGAGAATGGATGAGTAAAGGAGGAAGAAGGCGTGGGTGAAGATGGGGGATCCTTATCTCTTTATAAAGGCGGTAGAAACTGTGCGCCTCCCCACTTGCCTGTTAAAATCGCTTATTTTCCAAAGCGCCACGATCGATGGCACAGTTGGGTTACCCATACCCGTATTCATGAGAATCCCGTGATAAGGGGACACAATCTCTGCTTTGACAAGACGTGCCAAGCAAACCGCCTCGCAATATGTGCGGTGACTGGTTGAAAAGAAAACTGTTCGAATAATGACCGGGCCGTGGTGTGATATCACGCTATGTAAAGTTGTCAGCAGATTAAATTCATGGGATATTGTTCTCTCTACAGTGGTATGTGAACTTTGTTTTGTAGAGCCGGACACAATTCGAGTGTTCGAAATTTATTTTGGAGTATTCGGAGATGGAACTCGCCTTGCAATGCCGAAGACCAACTGCGCACCAGACTCATCATCATTGAAGCCTGGTTCAGGGGCTACCGAGGGAGTCCTGGATTAAGGGGGTATCTGGACAGCCAGACTATATACTTTGGCTGGACTGTTGGACTATGAAGATACAAGATTGAAGACTTCGTCCCGTGTCTGGATGGGACTCTCCTTTGCATGGAAGGCAAGCTTGGTGATTCGGATGTTAGATCTCCATCTCTGTAATAGATTCTGTGTAACCCTAGCCCCCTCCGGTGTCTATATAAGCCAGAGGGTTTAGTCCATAGGACAAGGACAAGAAACATAATCATAGGCTAGCTTCTAGGGTTTAGCCTCTACGATCTCGTGGTAGATCAACTGTTGTAATACTCATATCATCAAGATCAATCAAGGAGGAAGTACGGTATTACCTCCATCCAGAGGGCCTGAACCTGGGTAAACATCGTGTCCCCAGCCTCCTGTTACCATTAGCCTTAGACGCACAGTTCGGGACCCCCTACCCGAGATCCGTCGGTTTTGACACCGACAACCGTCACCATGCTGTCTAGCTGCCGGAACTCATCTACTACCTTGCCGTCTTGCTGGATCAAGAAGGCGGAGGACGTCACCAAGCTGAACATGTGCAGAACGCAGATGTGTCGTGCATTCGGTACTAGATCTGTTGGAGCATGAAGAAAGTTTGACTACATCAACCGCGTTGTGAAACACTTCCGCTTATGGTCTATGAGGGTACGTAGACATACTCTCAGCCTCGTTGCTATGCATCTCCATGGATAGATCATTGCATGTGCATAGAATTTTTTTGTTTTTCCATGCAACGATTCCCAACAAATTATATAAGATTGTTGTAAGCATGGCATGAATACTTCCTAAATTATAGATACATTGGAGACACATCTGGCGGCTTGTGTCCACATTAGTATTTCCCCAAAGAGGAAGGGATGATGCAGCACAGCTACAGTAGGTATTTCCCTTAGTTATGAAACCAAGGTTATCGAACCAGTAGGAGAACCAATCAACACTTTGTAAATGGTACCTGCACACAAAGAACAAATACTTGCAACCCGACGCGTAAGAGGGGTTGTCAATCCCTCTCGGATAAAAGATAGATTGATTTGAATGATTTTGGATAAATAGATCTCGCAATAAAACAAAATAAAATAAATAAAGAAATAGTACAACAAGGTATTTTTCGGTTTTTAGAATAATAGATCTAAAAACAAAAGCAAATAAAAAAAGTTCTCGACACAAATATGATAAAGAATAGACCCGAGGGCCGTAAATTTCACTAGTGGCTTCTGTCGAGAAAATAGCATACGACGGGTAAACAAATTACTGTTGGGCAATTGATAGAACCTCAAATAATTATGATGATATCCAGGCAATGATCATTATATAGGCATCACGTCCAAGACTAGTAGACCAACTCTTGCCAGCATCTACTATTATTATTACTCCACCCATCGACTGCTATCCAGCATGCATCTAGTGTATTAAGTTCATGGATAAACGGAGTAATGCAATAAGAACGATGACATGATGTAGACAAGATCTATTCATGTAGGAATAGACCCCATCTTTTCATCCTTAATAGGAACGATCAATACGTGTCTTGTTGCCCCTTCTGTCACTGGGAAAGAACACTGCACGATCGTATCCATCACAAAGGACCTCTTCCCATGGCAAGTAAAATTGATCTAGTCAGCCTAACTAAACCAGAGATTCAAAGAAGAAATACGAGGCTATAAGTAATCATGCATATAAGAGATTAAAACTCAAAAAAATTTCATGGATAAAATAGATCTGATCATAAACTCAAAGTTTGTCGGATCCCAACAAACACACCACAAAAAGAGTTACATCAAATAGATCTCCAAGAGACCATTGTATTAAGAATTAAAAAGAGAGAAGAATCCATCTAGCTAGTGCCCATGGACCTGTAGGTCTACAATGAAATACTCACGCATCATCGGAGAGGCACCAATGAGGATGATGAACCCCTCCGTGATAGTGTGATGTCTACTACACAACTTTATTCTTGTTGACACTTGTTGGGCCTCCAAGTGCAGAGTTTTATAGCACAGTAGCAATTTTCCCTCAAGAGGATGACCTAAGGTTTATCAATCTGTGGGAGGCATAGGATGAAGATAGTCTCTCTCAAGCAACCCAGCAATCAAATACAAGAAATCTCTTGTGTCCCAAACACACCCAATACAATGGCAAATTGTATAGGTGCACTAGTTCGGCAAAGAGATGGTGATAAAAGTGTAGTATGGATAGTAGATATGAGTTTTTGTAGCTCGAACAATAAAAAACAGCAAGGTAGTAAATAGTAAAACAGAGCACAAACAGTATGCAATGATGGAAAATGAGGCCTAGGGTGCATAATTTTACTAGTGCAATATCTCAACAATGCTAACATAGTTGGATCATATGATTATCCCTCAAAGTGCAATAAAGAATCACTCCCGAGTTCCTATTAGCTGAGAACAAAAGATAGAAATTGTTTGTAGGGTACGAAACCACCTCAAAGTTATTCTTTCCGATCAATCTATCCTAGAGTTCGTACTAAAATAACAACAAGATATTCTTTCTGATCGATCTAATCAAGAGTTCGTACTAAAATAACACCATATGATACATATCAACCAACTCTAATGTCACCTAGATACCCCAATGTCATTGCAAGTACCCGTGAGTTAATTATACGATATGTATCAAACAATTTCAGATTCATAATACTCAATCCACACAAAGAACTACAAGGAGACCCCCAATGTTTATATTGGTGAAAAGATAATAAGAATGCGCATCAGGCCCTACGCATAGGTTACCCCAAAGTCACCTCCGAAATCCGCAAGTTGAGTGCCATATCATATATCAAGTGAATCAAAATAATACCCCATTGTCACCACGGGTATTCATATGCAAGACATATAGCATGTGTTCTCAGATCTGAACATTCAATCCAACAAGACAAAACTTCAAAGGGTAAAGACTCAATTCATCAAAACAAGAGTAGAGAGGGGAGAAACATTATATGATCCATCTATGTTAACAAAGCCCATGATAGATCAAGATTGTGACATCTCAAGATCGCGCGCGCGAGAGAGAGACTAAACACATAGCTACTGGTACAAACCCTAAGCCCCGAGGGTGGACTACTCCATTCTCATTGTGGTGGCTACCGGGATGATGAAGATGGCCACCAGAGATGATCTCCCCCTCCGACAGGGTCCCGGAATGGGCTCCAGATTGGTTTTCGATGGCTACAGAGGCTTGTGGTGGCGGAACTTTCAATCTAGGGCCTCCTCGAGGGATTTTGGAATATTTGGGAATTTATAGGGCGAAGAGGGGGTGCAGGAGGGCACCAAGGTGGGAACAACCCACCGAGGCACGCCTGGGGGCCCAAGCGCGCCCTGGTGGGTTGTGCCCCCTCGGGGGAACCCCCAGGTGCAACTCTGTTCCATTGGTAGTCTTCTGGTCCATAAAAAATCCACAAAAAGTTTCACGGTGTTTGAAGAACTTTCATTTCTGCACAAAAAACAACACCACAGTAGTTCTACTGAAAACAACGTCAGTCCGGGTTAGTTCCATACAAATCATACCAAAGCCATATAAAATTATTGTAAACATGGCATGAATACTTCATAAATTATAGATACGTTGGAGACGTAACAGCATCCCCCAAGCTTAATTCCTACTCGTCCTCGAGTAGGTAAATGATAAAAGAAATAATTTATGAAGTGTGAATGCTAGCAAAGTGCACAAGGTTGATCATTTTAACCAATTCACATGTTAAGGTTCAAACAATGAATTCTCTTGAAACTCAACAACCTATATGTTCTTAGTCACCAAGCAATTGTAATTCAACTTATTCAACAAAGTCTAAGTAAGAGCTCCACATACTCAACCATCATATAGTCTTCTAGGATTGCTAACACCCACTGCAAACACATGAGCAAAACATTTCAACCGGACACATAGAAAGATAGGGGCTTATAATTTTGCCTTCGAACGTATTCACCTCGAGGGTGATGTCAACAATAATAACTCATGCTACCCATATCCAACTGGATATATGTGCCTAGATCTTTCCTCACCACATGATGCTTGCCAAAGGAGAAAAATAAAAAGGAATAGAGAGAAAAACTTTGACTCTTGCATGAAAGTAAATACATAAAAGTAAAAGATAGGCCCTTCGCGGAGGGAAGCAAAGGTTGCCATGTGTTTATTTGTTTGTATGGTCAACCCCTTAGTGCAAAAGAACATCACGTTATATTGCCCCTTATGATTGAAGCCTTTATTATGCAGTCTGTCGCTTTTATTCTTTGCCATCACAAGTTCGTAGAACGCTCAATTTTCTCTTACACTAAATGATCTAACACTTTTAGAAGCAATTTTTATTGCCTTATTGCACCGATGACAACTTACTTGAAGGATCTGACCCACTCCTTAGGTAGGTATGGTGGACACTTGAAAATAAGATTTGGGTTTAAGGGTTTTTTGGATGCACAAGTAGTATCTCTACTTGGTGTGGAATTTTTGGCTAGCAAAGATGGGGGCAAGCACCACATGTTGAAGGATCTATGACAATATAACTTCTATGTGAATATGAACAAACATAAATCATTACGTTGTCTTCCTTGTCCAACGTCAAAAATTTTGGCATATAATATTTTGATGGGGGATCACAATCACAAAATATTTCCAAGATAGTGTATTTGCATGTGAAAGTTCTCTTCCTTCTACTAATCATTCATGAATTGCCTGTATGACCAATATTGTGATTGTCAATCTTCAAAAGATTTCACTTTCTAAACCCAATGTGAAGCTACCACTAGGAATGATATGAACATATAATTTCAAGTTAGTTACATTCATTTTATTCAATAATTTACTCATATGATATAAGTGAAGAACAAGAGTAAATGAGAAACTACTCCAAAAAAGACAATAAGAGAAGATCAAGCAAGTAGTTATGTAAATGGGTAGCTATTTGAGGACTCTCTCTTATTTAAAAACTTTCAAACCTAAGTATTTTATATAAACAACAAGAAAAAAAATGACATTCCAAGCATAGCACAACTCATGTGAGGAAGCAAAAACATAGCCTCAACCGATACTAATCGATAATTGATGAAGAAGAGAGGTGGGATGCCTATCGGGGCATCCCCAAGCTTAGATGCTTGAGACTTCTTGGAATATTAACTTGGGATGCCTTGGGCATCCCCAATCTTGAGCTTTTGTGTCTCCTTAATTCCTCTCATGTCACGGTTTCTCCAAATCTCACAAACTTCATCCACACAAAACTCAACAAGAACTCATGAGATAAGTTAGTATAAACTAATGCGAAACCCTTATCATTCTCTACTATAGAAAACCACAAGTATTATTATTCAACATTGCATACTAAATGCCTCTGCACATTTAATACTCCTATCCTCAAATAGAATCATCAAACATGCAAATATATGCAAACATAACAACAACCTGCCAAAACAGTACAGTCTGTAAAGAATGCAAGAGTATAAATACTTTTTAAACTCTAAAGATTATGAAAATTTACCACCTTGTAGAAAATTTATCAGAGCTTATTTTTCAAAAAGTTTCAACATTTTATCACATTTTTTTAGGGAATTTTTGCAACAGCTGTAAACTTTCTGTTTTCAAACAACAACAAGTATACTTGCAAAATAAGCATGGCAAAGGCTACCATTTCCACTTTTATTGAAATAAAAGATGCAAAACATTATTCTAAATAACAGCAATCAAATTCTAAAAAAATAAATTTGTGCTCCAAGCAAAACACATATCATGTGACGAATGAAAACATAGCTCCAAGTGAGGTTAACAATAATGTTGGAGACGAAAGAGGGGATGCCTTCCGGGCCATCCCCAAGCTTGCTTCGACATTCCTTTAATATTATCTTGGGGTGCCTTGGGCATCCCCAATCTTAGGATCTTGTCACTCATTATTCTCCTCATATCGACATCTCATCCAAAACTTGAAAACTTCAGTCACACTAAACTTAACAGAACTTCATGAGATAGGTTAGTATGATAAAGAGCAAGCCATTTCACTTTGGTACTGTCAAAGACAAGATTCATAATTTTTTCCACACAATGCCTACTGTAGCATATCATATCTACAATTTATATTCAGCAATACAAGCCATAGAAACAAGCAAACTATGCATTGAAAACAGAATCTGTTAAAAATAGAATAGACTGTAGTAATCTGTACTCAAATCATACCTTTGCTACTCCCAAAACTATGAAACAAATTAGGACCACTTGAGCAATTTGTATATTAATCTTCTGCAAAAAGAATAAAGTCAAAAGCACTCTTCTGTTAAAAATGAGAGTTATTTTCGTGAGCGCAAAAGTTTCTGTTTTTTAGCAAGATCAAATCAACTATCACCCAACATGATCCCAAAGGCTTACTTGGCACTTTATTGAAACAAAAACAATAAAACATGATTACTACAGTAGCATAATGATGTGAACACACAAAAACAGTAGATAAAAGTGTTGGGTTGTCTCCCAACAAGTGCTTTTCTTTTAATGCCTTTTAGCTAGGCATGATGCTTTCAATGATGCTCGCATCGAAGATAAAAATTGAAACATAACAAGAGCATCATGAAACACGTGGAAAGCACATTTAAGTCTAACCCGCTTCCTATGCATAGGGATTTTGTGAGCAAACAATTTATGGGAACAAGAATCAACTAGCATGGGAAGGCAAAACAAGTGCAACTCAAAAACTTTCAACATAAAGAGAGGAACTTGATATTATTGAGATATGTAGAAGCATATGTTCCTCTCACATAATAATTTTTAGTAGCATCATGAATGAATTCAACAATATAGCTATCACATAAAGCATTCATTTCAGGATACATAAGCATATAATTTTTACTACTTTCCACATAAGCAAATTTATTCTCATGAATAGTAATGGGAGAAAACTCAACAAAATAACTATCATGTGATTGTAAATTAAAATCATGATGACATGGTTATCATTACTCTTTGTAGCATACATGTCATCACCATAATAATCATAGATAGGAACTTTTTTATCATAGTCAATTGAATCCTCATCCAAAATGGTGGATTCATCACTAAATAAAGTCATGACCTCTCCAAATCCAGTTTCATCATTGTGATCATCATAAATAGGAGGCATGCAATCATTATAACAAATTTGCACACCAAATCTTGGAGGACTAAAATATCATATTCATCAAACATAGCATCCCCAAGCTTATGGCTTTGCATATCACTAGCATCATGGGTATGCAAAGAATTCATACTAACACCATTGCACTCATGCTCATTGTTTATACCAAACATTCTATTGAATACTTCTTCTATCAATTGAGCACAATTTTCATTTCCATAATTTTCACGAAAGACATTATATAGACGAATAATATGTTGCAACCTCAATTCCCTTTTTTTGTAGTTTTCTTTTATGAACCAAACTAGTGATAAACAAGAAACTAAAAGATTCGATTGCAAGATCTAAAGATATACCTTCATGCACTCACCTACCCGACAACGTTGCCAAAAAAGAGCTTCGTTGACGGGATGTGAGTGCCGCTTACCTAACCTCCCCGACAACAGCGCCAGAAAAGAGCTTGATGTCTACTACGCAACTTTATTCTTGTAGACACATGTTGGGCCTCCAAGTATAGAGTTTTGTAGGACAGTAGCAATTTTCCCTCAAGTGGATGATCTAAGGTTTATCAATCCATGGGAGGTGTAGGATGAACATAGTCTCTCTCGAGCAACCCTGCAATCAAATACAAGAAATCTCTTGTGTCCCCAACACACCCAATACAATGGCAAATTGTATAGGTGCACTAGTTCGGCGAAGCGATGGTGATAAAAGTGCAGTATGGATAGTAGATATGTGTTTTTTTAGTGCTAACAATAAAAAACAGCAAGGTAGTGAATAGTAAAACGGAGCACAAACGATATTGCAATGATGGAAAATGGGGCCTAGGGTGCATAATTTCACTAGTGTAATATCTCAAAAATGCTAACATAGTTGGATCATATGATTATCCCCCAAAGTGCAATAAATAATTACTCCCGAGTTCCTATTAGCGGAGAACGAATGATAGAAATTGTTTGTAGGGTACGAAGCCACCTCAAAGCTATTCTTTCTGATCGATCTATCCTAGAGTTCATACTAAAATAACAGCAAGCTATTCTTTCTGATTGATCTAACCAAGAGTTCATACTAAAATAACACCATATGATACATATCAACCAACTCTAATGTCACCTAGATACTCCCAATGTCATCGCGAGTACCCCAAAGTCATAGATTACCCCAAAGTTTCTATCAGAGAAAAGATAATAAAATCATGCATCAACCCCTACGCATAGATTATTACCCCAAAGCCACCTCGGGAATCCGCAAGTTGAGTGCCATAACATATATCAATTGAATCAAAATAATACCCCATTATCACCATGGCTATTAATATGCAAGACATATATCATGTGTTCTCAGATCTGAACATTCAATCCGACAAGACAAAACTTCAAAGGGTAAAGAGTCAATTCATCAAAACAAGAGTAGAGAGGGGAGAAACACCATATGATACATATATGTTAACAAAGCCCATGATACATCAAGATTGTGACATCTCAAGATCGCGCGCGAGAGAGAGATTAAACACATAGCTACTGGTACAAACCCTGAGCCTCGAGGGTGGACTACTCCCTCCTCATCATGGTGGCCGTCGGGATGATGAAGATGGCCACCTATGATGATCTCCCCCTCCTGCATTGTGCCGGAACAGGCTCCCGATTGGTTTTTGGTGGCTACAGAGGCTTGCGGTGGCGGAACTTCCGATCTAGGTTCTCCGTGAGGGTTTTGGGAATATTTGAGAATTTATAGGGCGAAGAGGGGGTGCGGGAGGCCACCGAGGTGGGCACAACCCACCAAGGCGCGCCCTGGTGGGTTGTGCCCCCCTCGGGGCACCCCCAGGTGCTGCTCTGGCCCATTGGTAGTCTTCTGGTCCATAAAAAATCCATAGAAAGTTTCCCTGTGTTTGGAGAACTTCAATTTCTGCACAAAAATCAACATCACGGTAGTACTGCTGTAAACAGCGTCAGTCCGGGTTAGTTCCATGGAAATCATACCAAAACCATATAAAATTATTGTAAACATGGCATGAATACTTCATAAATGATAGATACGTTGGAGACGTATCATGGTGACTAGATTGGATCTCGTGGTTCTGGAACTTGCGGCGATTGGAATTGTGTTTCGTCGACTCCCCTAGGGTTTCCGGAATATTTGGGTATTTATAGGGCGAAGAGGCGGTGCGGGAGGCCACCAAGGTGGGCACAGCCCTCCAGGGCGAGCCAGGGTCCCCAGGCGCACCCAGGTGGGTTGTGCCCCCCTTGGGGCACACCTCTGGTACTTCTTTGGCCCATCTTGTGTCTTCTGGTCCAGAAAAAATCTACAAAAAGTTTTGTTGTGTTTGGTCTCTGTTTGGTATTGATTTTTTGTGAAGTAGAAAACAAGCAAAAAACAACAACTAGCACTGGGCACTATGTCAATAGGTTAGTCCCAAAAATAATATAAGGTTCCTATAAAATGATTGTAAAACATCCAGGAATGATAATATAACAACATGGAACAATCAAAAATTATGGATACATTGGAGACGTATCAGTATCCGCTACCAATTGGAACAATCATGAAAATACAAGGAAGGAGTAGGAGGGACTGTAGGGGAAACTTTATATTAAGAAGAAAGGAAGATTAGATTCTGCAAGAGTAGGGTGCAAATATATTTTGTGGAATAGAATGGTAGCATTTTTCAGAATTTCACTAATTCCATATTCATTTAACTTGTAGATCAAGTGGGTTATTGTCACAAAGTTGTTATTATTTGTTGCGATCGAATTACACCATGTGCATCCTTCATTATTTGTAAAGAAATATGTAATACACCATCATCTCTCATAGTAGTTGAGAACTATTTCATTGATAGAACGAACATATAATGTGTCATCATCTCTTGACTTAGATGGGTGCCATTACCATAAATTTTATAAAGTAATAAAAATATGCCCAACCAAATGTTAGGCAACACGATGGACTTTTGAACTCACAATAATTTGAGAGCAAGCATGTATCATGATATGCAATTTCATCCCATTAATTTTTGGAAGTATGCCCTAGAGGCAATAATATTGTATTATTATATTTCCGTTTTCATAATTAAGATTTTATATTCTATGTTATAACTACTATGATCCTGAAATATATGATTCAGTGGAAAACACATATGCACTGGTAGAACGATTATCGGTAATATAAGATTCCTAGTCTTGCCTCTAAGACTGCTCAAGTGTTGTTCGTTATCAAGTTTTCCGAATCTTGAGATATCGTTAAGTGTAACGATAGTCTCAAAACAACTTTGAGAGTATGATGTTAGAAGAATGATTATATTGAACCAACCCAAACTTGTTTGTTATACTTTGAGATCACATCGTCATAAGTCAATTGTTATAACATGGAGTGTTAATGTGTGTTCTAGTTCCTTAGACCATGAGAGTATCATAGTCACTTCTTACTATATGATGCACTTTGGGGTTGCTCAAACATCATTTGTAACATGATGATCATAGCGACAACTTACAGGTGCATCAGAAAGTTTGACAATGGACTAGATAGCTCGAGAGTGGAATTTTCTCCTCCGATGATGGAGAGATATTCTCAGGGCCCTCTTGGTATGACGGCATCCATCATCGTCTGACCAGACACAGGTGACTAATTGTCGAGTATTTATTTGTGAAATAGTTTTTTTAATATTTTGGAATAGTTCTGAGAGGAACCGAAAGCGTTTCGTGGTCACCGAAAGGGTTTCAGAGTTTATTGAGCAATACCGGGTATTGCCCATAAATAATATATAGGTCAAAAATGTTTAAGGTCATGTTAAATTAATGATAAAAGTCTCTATTAATTGTTAGGAGGCTATTATATTTAATTTAATATCAACGATCCTTAAAAGGCCAAGTGGTGGAAGGAGAATCGGGCCACCTTGGCCCATGTAGGGGAGGCGCTCCCCAGTTCGAGCGGGAAAGCCGAATTGGAGTGGGGGAGGACTCCTCCTCCCTTAGGTCCGGTGCACCAAAGAGGGGCCTTCCAGCCTTGTGTGGCACCCCTCCCTCTCCCTCCAACCTATATAAACTAAAGGCTTTGGTGCTTTATGAATATACAAGTTTTGGAACCTCCTCTATTTATCTAGTGAGATAATTAGAGCTAGTTTCTCCTACTCCTCATAATTAGAAGCCCCGTGTGGCTCTAATCTTCTCCTCTAATTCTGAAGTGGCGATTAGCTCTAGATAGCAAAGCACTGCCAGATCATGAAGACCTTATGCTTGCAACCAAGTAGAAAGGTCGTGCTTTCGATCATCTGTTTGAGGGATCGTTTGTCGGCGGTTTGCATAATCGTTCATCTACGGTTCGAGGGACTCCAAGTATGATCTACACCGACACATCTACTACGGCTATACTCTAGACTCGATAACGATCATGATCCAAACCTTATATGCATCTTCATAATATAAGTGGAAGGCCCACATATGTCCACATAATTTTTGATGAGACAAGTGGGCATACCACAGCCCACATAATCTCACGTCAATAATCGACTCAACTAAACTATTGTACCAAAACAAAATAATTATGTTGTACACTTCAAGTAACCTACTACTGATGTATTGTAGCTCTTATTGAGTAATTGTATATAAATTTAAAACATTAATCTTGGTTTTTATACCACACTTGTGTCTGAAAATTAGTTCATCTCAATGCACACATGAAGAACAATCCACTGTTTGATTCCTAGCTAGTTCTTTCATTTTTATGCCCGATCACACTTCCATATACAGAAAATCAACAACGGCAATTGGATTGATAATATTCATATAGTCACAAGGGAAGTCAATTATGATGTTGTCTCTTCGTGGCAAGAAAAATCAACATTTCACCTTGCTATTTTACGGACATCTCTATTCAAAATTTTAAGCTTGCTTCATCAGGTCAATAGAGGAAAGCTAATAATAATAAAAAGTACAATGTTAGCTGCTAATTTTTCAAGATCACAATGCATACTTAGATCATCGCCATTACAAATAAGCATTAAAATGTTCACATTTCCTGTGATTGTCACAATAATATAAAAGTAATAGCAGTGCATGTATTTTCATGTGGTAGAATAGTACTAATTTGCACCGGACCAATAAATTAGGTGAGGACAAGAGAAATAAATCTATCTAGAGTTGCATACTATAATTAAACATCCACGGTTGCCACAGAATAATACACTTGGACAAAGAGACATTGATCAAAACAACATTATAATTTACAACATTTTGTGTACTTCCAAATTAAACAAAATGCAGGTCACTCATACTCAAATTTTAAGTAAACATATTTATCATCATGATTTGATATATAATGAGTTTCTCTAGGTGCTCTGAAATCTTCTCTCAAGACAAACGATTTGCTACGATGCACTAATGAGTGAGGGAAGAAGTGAAGTCGAAGGGCAACGATGGAGGGGGCCTGGGATCCTAATACTAACAATATTATGACCTTGAGAACTCAAGCAACCAATTGTAGGAGTTGATTAGTGTACCTGGGGTCAATGAATCTTGTTATGGTATGATTCCCAATAGGAATCTTCCACTCCATAGTTGATTTATTCATTATCTCACTAAAAACCTAGATTACAACATTTTGCAAAAAAAATGTCATTTTCTTTTTTTTATCACATCTTTTTTTAGGAACAATGAATGATCATTTTCATTTGATATGTGCACTTTCAGCAGATTAGTTATGTATGTAAGGGTCACTTCTCTCTAATCACAATAACTATCTTTAGGGTGACTCCAGTACTGAGTTGAAATGGAGTGGTGTCAACTAAGAAGATCCCGAGACTTTATAGGAATAGCGACGACTCAAAGGGCGGACCATGTTCTCAACATAACCTTTACAAATATTTATTTGCACATATGTTTGATACGTCTCCAATGTATCTATAACTTTTTGATTGTTTCATGCTATTATATTATCAATCTTGGATACTTTGTATGCTTTATCATGCAATTTTATATCATTTTGGGGAACTAACCTATTAACCCAGTGCCTAGTGCCAGCTGTTGTTTTCTAATTATTTTTTGTTTTCCCGAAATTGAGTTCCAAACGGAGACCAAATGGTGCGAAACATTTTGACAATTTTTTCTTCACAAAAGAGACCCTAGAAGTTTCTGGAGGAGACCAAACAGTGAACAATAAGACGACAAGACAACAGGGCACGCCCTGGTGGGCGGTAGGCGCACCTTGTTACCTTCTGGGCTCCATGTAGTTCCCTCTGACCTAATTCCACTTCTATAAATTCTCAAATAATTTTTCTGCCATTGCAAGCTCCTGTTCTTCCACAATCAATCTGGATGCCTTTTCAGGTACTATGCCGGAGGGGGAATCAATTTCAGAGGGCCTCTACATCAACCTTGCTGCCCTTTCGATGTTGCTCGTGTAGTTCACCATAGACCTATGGGTCCATAGCTGGTAGGTAGATGGCTTCTTCTTTCTCCTTGATCTTCAATACAATCTTCTTCTGGATCTTCTTGGAGTTATATCCGATTTAATCCTGTTTTGCAGTTTGTTTTTTGGGATGCGATGAATTGTGGTTTATGATCAAATTATTCATTGAAGGTAATTGACTCTTTTCTGAAATTTATTATGCATGACTATGATAGCTTTGTGTTTCTCTCCTATCTATCTGTTTGGTTTGGCCAACTAGATTGATTTATCTTTAGTTGGAGAGTTGCTTGGTAATGGGTTCAATCTTGAAGTGTCCTCACCTCATGACAAAAGGGGTAGCAAGGCACGTATTTGTATTGTTGCCATTAAGGATAAAATGATGGGGTTTATTCATATTGCTTGAGTTTACTTTGTCTACATCATGTCATCTTCCTTAAAGCGTTACTCTATTTGTCATGAACTTAAAATACCATATATGCATGTTGGATAGCGGTCGATTGGTGGAGTAATAGTAGTAGATGCAGGCAGGAGTCGTTCTACTTATCACAGACGTGATGCCTATGTATGTGATCATTTCCATGAATAACATCAGAACTATGTTCTTTTCTATCATTGCCCAACATTAATTTGTCTACTCACCATATGCTAGTTTTTGAGAGAGAAGCTTCTAGTAAAAACTATGGCCCCCGGGTCTATCTTAATCATATCACTAAAACTAAAAATACCTTGTTGCAATTTTATACCTTTTATTTTCTTTTTCTTTTTATCTATCTACCAATATCATAATTAATCCTTGCGAGTAACACTACAGGAATCAGACACTTTGTCGTCCGCCATGGCTGACAACAAAGGCATGCCTGGTAGATGGCAAAGGCCTCTGCCTTCAGGCAGCAGACGACAACATGTCTCGCTGAATAAGCTATGACAAAGCCCTCTTTGTCGTCTGCTGGCGGACGGCAAAGATGCAAAGGCCTTTGTCGTCTGCTGGTAGACGGGAAAGAGCCTAGACGGTGCACGTGGCAGCTTCGGCGGACGGCAAAGATCCTGATTCCAGTAGTGTAACAAGTTCAAGGGGATTGACAATGCTCTTGCCCGCGTTGGGTGCAAGTAACTACTTTTGTCTGTGTAGGTGCTGACGACGTGAATTTGCATGGTTCTTGAGGGAGTCTTAGACTAAGGGGCCCTCGGGCGTCCGGGCTATGTGATATGGGCCGGACTAATGGGCCGGACTAATGGGCCGTGAAGATACGAAATCAAAGACCTTCCCCCATGTCGGGACGAGACTCTCCTTTGCGTGGATGGCAAGCTTGGTGTTCAGATCATGCATCTTCCTTTCTCTATAAACCGACTCTGTACAACCCTAGACCCCCCCCGGTATCTATATAAATTGGAGGGTTTAGTTCGTAGGGGCAATCACAATCATACAGGCTAGACATCTAGGGTTTAGCCTTTACGATCTCGAGGTAGATCAACTCTTGTAACCCCTATACTCATCAAAGTCAATCAAGCATGAAGTAGGGTATTACCTCCATTAAGAGGGCCTAAACCTAGGTGAACATCGAGTCCCCTGCCTCCTGTTACCTTCGATCCTTAGATGCATAGTTCAGGATCCCTACCCGATATCTGCCGCTTTCGACACCGACATTGCTACTTTCATTGAGAGTTCCCCTGTGCCGTCGCCAGAAGGCTCGATGGATCCATCGATCATCTACAACAATACCGCCTTGAGGGAGACTTTTCTCCTAGCCAAATCTTTGTATTCGGTGGCTTCGCACTGTGTGCCAACTCGATTGGCCATCTGGAGCAGATCGATAGCTACGCCCCTAGTCATCAGATCAGTTTTGGAAATATGAACTATGTCGCTGACGTCCGAGGAGACTTGATCTTCCAAGGGTTCACGGCCCCAATCACCGCTCTGGCCTTAGATCCAGAGCACACCACCAGGTCTGAAGACGGGAGTTTAAAGCCCGACTCTCTGCAGTTATAGAGCCTGGCAACAGAGAACCGGAGGGGATTGCATCACCGGCAGGCCTGGAGTCACGCCAGGATCCCTCTATCCTCATCAAGCAGGACTCGCCTCTGAACACCAACTCTGAACTCTTGAGATCCGCATTACACAAGCTTGGCCATGGAACTCCTATCCCGCCCTGCTCCACGGACTCTCGCTTCCCCGTCCAAACCTTGCTCTCGAACGAGGCCCTAGACTTAATGTGATCTCTCGCCATTGCAGAAAAATCACTGTCAAACTACACCCAGCCCATACTAAGGGTTGAGAGCAGGGAATTTCACATCCCACCCACCACCCACTTCATAGCCACTGTCGAGGATTTAACCGAAACGCTCGACTATGATTCTGAAGACATCGACGGTATGGACAACGATACCGGAGATGAGAAGAGCCAAAACCCGCCGTTCACTGGAAACTGGACGGCCACTTCCTCATATGATGTATACATGGTGGACACACCCAAAGAGGATGACGGCGAAAATGGGAAGAATCTAGAGGACAAGCCTGCTGAAGCAGCTCCGAAGCATCAACATCAGCGGCGCCTTTCCAAATCGTGTCGCAAAAAAGATAGCAATACTGGCACTGGAGACAATAATACCGCGAAAAACACCGAAGACCAAGACTCCCTGGTCGAGCCAACATCCATACAGAATGATTGGGAAGAGGGGAAAGTCAACCCCGACGATCCTATCGGGAACAAGGGATCAGAGGATAATAATTACCTACCGAACTTCGAAGAGGACGAGAGCCTCGACGACGAAGATTTCATCATGCCAGAGGAACCCCTCGAACAAGAGCACTTTAAGCGCCGGCTAATAGCCACAGCAAAAAGCCTGAAAAAGAAGCGGTAGCAACTTCAAGATTGCCAGGACTTACTCAATGACAGATGGACTAATGTACCGGCAACCGAGGATTACGGCCTTGAACCCCCAACTAAGAATTACCCGAAGCGCAGCTTGCTCTCCCAATTCGACGATGAGGTCCTAGAGCCTATACCGACAACGCGTAATGCAGCTGACGGGCCTGACAGACCACCTTGTGGCTGGGACAGAGCGGCAACCCAAGCCGAACATCAGCCTGCACCACCTCACCCTAGAGGCAGAGAAACAGCGGCTGCAGGGTACACGCATGACCTACGACAGGACCTAGACAATAGAGCCGGTCATACCAGATCAATTTATGGATCAAGGGGGCATGCACCAGCGCTAGAAGACGGCCATCAGGCCTGGCACGATAAGCACAACCTCAGCTAGGCCGAAAACCGCAGACGGACTCCATCCGAACTGCCTCGTAACGTCGCCCGATAAAGAGGAGCCCCACACCCCCTATGCTTCACCGATGAGGTAATGGAGCACTAGTTCCCAGAAGGGTTTAAACCCGTGAACATTGAATCATACGACGACACAACAGATCCTGCAGTATGGATTGAAGACTTTCTTCTCCACATCCACATGGCCCGTTGTGATGACTTACATGCCATCATTTACCTCCAATAAAACTTAAGGGACCAGAACGGCATTGGCTGAAGAGCCTCCCAGAAAACTATATTGGTAGCTGGGAAGACTTGGAGGATGCCTTTAGAGACAACTTCCAAGGTACCTATGCTCGGCCCCCGGACGCCGATGACCTTAGTAACATAATCCAGCAACCCGGCGAATCAGCCCGGAAGCTCTGGACCAGGTTCTTAATTAAAAAGAACCAGATTGTGGATTGTCCATTCGCCGAAGCCCTCGTGGCTTTCAAGCACAGTGTCCGAGATGAGTGGCTCGCCCGACACCTCGACCAAGAGAAGTCGAAGTCCATGGCAGCCCTCACCGCACTTATGACCCGCTTTTGCGCAGGAGAAGATAACTGGCTTGCTCATAGAAGCAATAGCACCAGCGACCCAGGCACCTCTGAAGCCAGGGACGACAATGGCAAGCCACGACGCGACAAGCACAAGCGTCGAAACAATAACAAAGACACGGTGGTCAATTTTGGATTTAGTGGCTCCAAATCCGGTCAGTGGAAGAAGCCATTCAAAGGAAACAAAGATGGTCGATCCAGTTTGGACAGAATACTTGATTGGCCTTGCCAGATTCATGGCACTCCCGATAAACCTGCCAATCACACCAACAAAAACTGTTGGGTCTTTAAATAGGCCGGCAAGCTCAACGCCGAACACAAGGGGAAAAGGCTTCCTAGCGAGGACGGCGAAGAAGAGCCTTGCCCACCGAACACAGGGGGGCAGAAGCAATTACCCCCCCTAGAGTTCAAAACAGTGAACATGATCTATGTCACCCACATCCCCAAACGGGAGCGCAAGCACGCATTAAGGGACGTCAACAACGTAGAGCCGGTCGCCCCAAAATCCAAACCATGGTCGGCTTGTCCGATCACCTTCGATTGAAAGGACCACCCGACCAGTATCCGTTATGGAGGTTCGGCAGCTTTGGTCCTCAACCCAATCATCGACGGATTCCACCTCACGCGAGTCCTCATGGACGGTGGCAGTAGCCTTAACCTACTTTACCAGGACACCGTCCGCAAAATGGGTATTGATTCCTCAAGAATCAAGCCCACTAAAACTATCTTTAAAGGAGTAATACTTGGCATAGAGGCCCGTTGCTCGGGCTCAGTAACATTGGAAGTTGTCTTTGTCTCACGCGACAACTTTCGCGGTGAAGACTTGATCTTCGATATCGTACCCTTCCGAAGTGGCTATCACACACTACTTTGATGGACCACTTTCGCTCGATTCAACACGGTCCTGCACTATGCTTATTTAAAGCTCAAGATGTCTTGTCCACGCGGTGTCATAATAGTCAATGGAAACAGTGAACGCTCCCTCCGCACGGAGGAGCACAACACGGCTCTCGCAGCCGAAGTACAGAGCGGCACCCTCAAGCCGCACACCTCATCGGCCATTAAGCCACCGGACTTTGTTAAAAGAGTCTGTTCAGTCTCGCAACCTGACGGCTCGGTACTTCCAGAGCTAGACTAGCAGTTTTTCCTCCGTCGATCGCCACACACACCCGTGGAAGTCGTACTACGCATGCATCACTACGCACTCACAATACCTTGGGCATCACTGGAGGCACAATACGGACAGGTCTATATATAGTACAGTTCGACCCTGTATGACCTTCCACCTTTCTTTGATTACTTTTCTCTCCTACCACAGGTGCATTCGAATCCATATATCCTAAGGACTTAAAAGGACTCTCTTCGAGCCCGGTTTCATGTAGGTAGCCGAAGACCATTCCCTTTAAGGAACCCCTCTCTACAAGGCGAAAGCGGCGCACACGTGCGGCAGGATATCCAAAGGACTCTTCGGACCAAACCTTATTCAAAGGATCTGTACTTAGCTTTTCTCCTTATTATTAGACCCCCGACATGTAAAATGACTTTGGTGCTTATGGTACCCTCTGTGAAATCATGTTTTGACATATCAATCAGATCCTAGTAAGGGACAATTTTTCGGTATCAACTTTATTCATAAAATTGTACTCCGTCTCCCTAGTTGTCACACTCACATACCTCGACACCCATTGCCAGGGGCTCTATAAGGCCACATATCTGCTGCTGAACAAAAGCTCGAACAGCTCGAAGTACACTTCGGCGTCCTGAACTTGGCATTATATGCATCGGCTCTGAATCATATCTTTGGTCAATAGTTGGGTTGCCCGGCTCCTGTGTTTGCTACCCTACGTTCCATTTGTTCGACTAGGGTAGTGAAGGGAGATACTGCGATTGTGTTTCTGGTTCATCCGGTCAAGCACCTCAGTAGAGAAAGCTAAAAACTGACTACCATGATGCGGTGAGAGCTGGTCAGCCGCTTGGTGGTCAGCCACTCGGTGACTTACTAGATCTTTAACAATTTTTCCGTATTAAATGAAGGACTGTTTTTCCAGTCATATATGTAACGCATCCGCATTCGTATAGCCGCATACGTACTAGGGGCTATTTTATAGCCCCATCGTCAAACTCGTATGGCTAAGTGAGAGTGGTAAAGCCGTATAGTTTGATTGTCTGGTTCGCCGCACTGACACCTCCGTACAGACCAAGACGTTGGGTCAAGAGTGCTCATGCGATATTCCGAATACGCCCGTAGCATCTATGTGGGGGCCGAAGCCGACGACTGGAAAACTCTCAGGAATACAAAAACAGCCGCACAGGAGGAAAGAACTTTCAGATAATGGCACAAATATGTTACAAGGCCTTAATGTATATAATAAACACCTCCGAGTTGTTCGGATACATTCATTTGAATATAATGTCCTTTGAGCATTGACCCTCTATCAAGAGAGCACCCTCTCGGACGTCGTCTACATAATGCTCCGGCGTGCGGTGGTCCTTGCCTTCAGGAGGACCCTCCACCGTGATAACGTCGGCTTTCATCTTCGCCTAGTGCACCTTGACGTGGGTGAAGGCCCTCTGTGCACCTTCTATGCACACTGACTGTTTGATAGCATCAATTTGGGGCACGGCATCGATGAGTCGCCGCACTAGGCCAAAATAGCTGCTCGGAATGGGTTCGGCCGACAACAGCCGGAGTATGATCTCCTTCATGGCCGCTCCGGACATCTTATGAAACTCGGCCCACTGAGCTATTTGGTCGTTTAGCAGCGTCGAGAGCTCCTGCGTCATGAACTGCGACCAGAACAGCTTCTCCTCGCATGCCCCTCCTGGGCTCGGTAGAATTGCACAGCGTCGGCGGCGCTCTTCAGAAGATCTACAAAGGCATCTGGAGAACTCCATAGTCGATTAACTAAGGCATACCTCTGATCGACAAACTTAGACTGTAAAAGAAAGGGCTTACCAGCCGCTATCTATCCGTCCTGTCGGATCTCCTCGTGAGCCGCTGATACGTCTCCATCGTATCTACTTTTCTAAACACTTTTGCCCTTGTTTTGGACTCTAACTTGCATGATTTGAATGGAACTAACCCGGATTGATGTCGTTCTCAGCAGAACTGCCATGGTGTCATTTTTGTGCAGAAACAAAAGTTCTCGGAATGACCTGACAATCCATGGAGTAACCTTTTCGATTTAATAAAAAATATTAGCAAAATAATCAACATCAGGGGGCCCACACCCTGTCCACGAGGCTGGGGGGCGCCCCTCGCCCCCCCTAGGGCGCGCCCCCTGCCTCGTGGGCCCCCTGAAGCTCCACCAACGTCAACTCCAACTCCATATATTCACGTTTGAGGAGAAAAAAATCAAAGAGAAGGATTAATCGCGTTTTATGATACGGAGCCGTCGCCAAGCCCTAAACTCTCTTGGGTGGGCTGATCTAGAATCCATTCAGGGCTCCGGAGAGGGGGATCCATCGCCGTCATCATCATCAACCATCCCCCATCACCAATTTCATGATGCTCACCGCTGTGCATGAGTAATTCCGTCGTAGGCTTGCTGGACAGTGATGGGTTGGTGTCACGACCGGTTTTTCAATAAAAATATTTATTGAGAAAACCAATCTTTAAGTCCCAGTATAGGAAAAGTCATCCTTTCTGGTAGACAAAAGCTTGATAAGCAGAGAACCAGTAGCATCAAATATATTACAGGGTTGAGCTGATGTTGCTCAACAATTTATTACAGACTCGCCAATATTGTACATATGGGCGGATATGACACAGGGGTGGGGTGGCATGCTACTAGCTCGAGGGAAAAGTGGTGGTGGATAACTTGACTTCTACTGGCAGTACATCGAGCGTCAGGGGAGGCTCGATGAATTTATTCGGGGTTGCAGAAGCGGATAATACAATGATCAAGACAGGATCACACTAGACTGACTGGGACTGCTCTAGGCATCAGACTCGCTATCAAACTCGTCATCCAACAGATCGCCTTCATCAGCATCTGGCCAAATCAACAAGCCAGGTGAGTACTTGAAAGTACTCGCAAGACAGTTCGCACAAAAGATACAATCAATGAATGCATGAATGCGTCATGAATAAAGGATGATGCTCATAACAATGGTAAGAATTTCAGGACTTGATAGATAAAATAAATAGCTGAAAAACCGATCGGGTGTCTGGAGTGATGCCTCAAAAGGTAAATAAATAAAAATGCATGCCGCAGTCGGGCGTCTAACCGACACCACATAAAGGGCTTTAAAATAAATGCCACAGTCGGACGTCTGGGCGACATCTCATAAAGGGCTTTTAAAAGAAAGTCCACAGTCGGACGTCTGGGCGATATCACATAAAGGGCTTTTAAAAGAAAGGCCACAGTCGGACGTCTGGGCGACATCACATAAAGGGCTTTAAAAGAAAGGCCACAGTCGGACGTCTGGGCGACATCACAGACAGGGCTTCAAAAGAAATACCATAGTCGGACGTCTGAGCAACATCACAGACAGGGCTTTAAAAGAAATACCACAGTCGGACGTCTGGGCGATATCACAGATAGGGCTTTAAAAGAAATACCACAGTCGGACGTCTGGGCGACATCACAGACAGGGCTTTAAAAGAAATACCACAGTGGGACGTCTGGGAGACATCACAGAAAGGGCTTTAAAAGAAATACCACCGTCGGACGTCTGGGTGACATCACAGACAGGGCTTATAACAAAAGTAAATAACAGGTCCGCCACCGTCGGACGTCTGAGCGACATCACAGACAGGGCTTATAATAAAAGTAAATATCAATTAGTCCTTCCACAAGAATAATCTTTTAACTGGATTTATCACACATAAATCCCACCGGAGTTTTGTCACTGAGGCCAATACCTAACAAGATAAGATAGTTATAGTACTCGAACAAAGTACAAGATAATCGAAAGGTTGAGACTCTGCAGAGTTTGGAAGAACTGAACACAGCCAACGGATTTCCGTAGTCACGAAGGACTAGTTCCGTTTATGGTTTTTTGGTAGAAACACATTTAACTAGTACACACCCATTTCACCTCATGTTGCCAGGAATCACCCTGGCCAACATCCAAGAAAAACTTTGAGACAGGGAGGCCACAACCTCGAATAGCATGGGATCAAATTTCTTTACGCGCGCTCTAAGGGGTGCCCCCCTCTCGGTCCCAACCGGAAACACCCATGCCCCCTGACCGGATGACATGCTTTAATCTAGGGCCATGGAACCCTCATCCCGGCCTCTCCACTTGGTGTGTACCAGGAAAACGATTTGCAACTTACTATGCCATATTCCTTTCGGAAAACACGTGACAGTATAGGGTGGAATGAATGGGAATGTGAATGGTGTCATGACGACACGGAAGTCAAATAATCCGGCATAAGACTGGCATGTCACAACACTGCCATCTTAACCATCCTCATACCAACACATGGCTTTGCAAATATGTATCCAACAACATAATGCTTTCCGAAAACATACTCTCCGATTATGTGCATGAGATATATCATGCAAAGTGATGTTCATAAACATGCCATGACTATACTAAAATGCAAACATGCAACAACACTCATCATATCAAGAGTTCAAACATGCTTTCCTGGTTCGGAGTAGTCGGAGTCTAACTGTGCGAAGTTTGCCGCTCCGTCACCTCCTCCGGTATCTACGGTATAAAGAAAATATGCACGTAACGTAAATACCGTGAGTGTACAGAAAAGTGTTCCAAATATTTTTCAAATAAATATGATAAAAAAATAGACAAAAATCTAAAGAGAACAGAAGAAGAATCACTCAAAAGTTCCCTTATGTAAAAAAGTTATAAGTGTTTTAACCCAAGGACTCTTCTGTAATGAAACAGAAAACTTCCAGGGGGTTCTGCGGAAAAGTACAGATAACGTTTCGTTTAAGCAAAATAAAAACAACGGCTGTGAGGCTGACAGGCGGGCCCCACCTGTCGGGTTTGAAAGTTCAAACAAAGGAACAGAGCGCGACGGCGCCCGAGAGGTGTGGTGGTCGCCGGCGGCGATCCACGGCGAGGCAAGGTGATCGGAGTGTACCTTCGAGATCGGTGCACCGTTCCGCGTCTGTGGGTGGTGGTGGTGGTCGCCGGCGAGCACTGTGTCGACGGCGGCCCTAGCTCCGGCGGACGGCGGTTCGGGCAGTCGTGGGTCTCGTCGGAGGGTGCTGCGGAGATGAAATTGAGGAGGGGGTTAGACTTGCGATAGCATGAGGGGGTAGTTGACGTGATTAGGGCGCCGGAGATTGACTCACCGGAGTGAATCATGGTGGAGGCCGAGGCGGAACGGGGCCGCCGGAGCTGGGGAAGAGGACCTCCTCGGGGTCCCCCTGGTGGCCTGGCAGGGTGCTGGTGAGGTGCAAAGGGGGTGTGTGCTCGAGGGCGAGCTCGGGAGCCCTTTATATAGGCAGTCCGAGGCGGTGGCCGAGAATGGGATTCTCCGGCGAAGTTTATGGTGGCGCAGGGCATTGGTCGGGGTGTTTAGAGGTTGAGCGTCGTCGTGCGGGTCCACTGACTCCATTTTGGTGCTAAGCGCGTCGGGATACGGAGGTTTAGGGGGAGCTCGATGGAACGGGGCTGCGCGGGCCCGTCGGCGGCAGGGAGCGTGCTCTGCGCGTGCCGCGCCACTGCGACAGTGCTGCATGTGTGCGCTAGCAAGGAGGTGGCCACGCGGAGCCACCAGGTCGCTTGGGTGGCGCCGAACGGCGTTGAGCCGCCGTTCTGCTTTCTGTCGGCCGCTATGGTGCTGCGGCTGCTGCAGGACACGCCGGCGCAGGCAGGCCAGGGCGCCACCGACACCAGGAAGGCGCCAAGTGCGCGTGCGGGGTACTGTCTAGGGGGAAGGGGCCATGCGCAACGTGCCAGAGTGCACTGTCGACGCGTGACTAAAATCTGACGAAGGAAAAAGACACTGAATGTTTGAATTTTTCTGAATATGGCTAGAACCGTGCATGCAAGGTGTTTGACAGAATGTTCCGGGTATGTAGGAATTTTTCCTTGAGCTGGTTTTTGGTGGAGGGGCCTCTCATTGCACCTAGAGGCTGCCTGAATATTTGTGGAATTTTTGGAGAGGTATAGATATGAATTTCACCAAATTTGGCAAATCTGGTCCAAACTTGCAGTGAGTGTAATTTGAAATATTTAAACAGGAGAAGAGTGGATCAAGATGGTTCTGGGTTGAGGGTTCAAAGGACTATCCAGGGTTGTTGAGTTGAGGTTAAAAAACAAGAGTATTAGGGTACTTGCTTTGTAATCCACCTAGGTTCAAAAGAGAAGACAGAATTATTTTGGGAGGGGAAAAAGTTGGAATAAAATCCAAAAATGGATTTTATTAGTTTTGACAGAATGTTAAGGTTGAACTATAGTGGGAGGAAAGGTTTTGGGAAAATTTTACCTTGGGTGGCATGGTAAAATTTGGAAGGGATCAAAACCAAATAAAAACCCAAAGCAAAAAGGGGTTTTTCATTTCAAATGAAACCAAAACCAGGAAAAGGATTTATGAGAGGTAAAACCTAAAAGATGGTTTTTAGGAAGGGTTTAAATGACCTTCTTTCAAACCAAGCAAGGGTTCTTTCTGGAAAAAAAATCACAAAAATTTTGTAGTGTCACAGCACCTACCCCCTTAGGAAAAATCTCGTCCCCGAGATTTCAGCTGATCCTTAAACAGGTGTGGGTGCTCTGTCCGAAGAAATTCCTCGCTCTCCCAAGTTGCTTCATTCTTGGTGTGATTGCTCCATTGAACTCTGAAAAACTTAATGGTTTTCTGTCGGGTCCTCCTCTCAGATTCTTCCAATATTTTTATCGGGTGCTCCCGGTAAGTGAGGTCTGGTTGTACGTCAATATACTCGTGTGAAACTTGCTTCTCTGGGTTGCTTATGTATTTTCTCAACTGCGAGATGTGAAACACGTTGTGGATACTGGATAAGTCTCCGGGCAGGTCCAGCTGGTAGGCTACCTTGCCTTGCCGGGCCACTATATGAAATGGTCCGATGAATCTTGGTGCTAGTTTCCCCTTAATCTTGAATCGTTGCTGACCCTTCATAGGAGAAACTCTCAGGTATACCAATTCTCCGGGTTCAAAACTGATTTCTCGATGCTTTCGGTCGTAATAACTCTTTTGTCGACTTTGAGCTGTTTTGAGTCGTTCTCTAATCGTCTTAACTTTCTCCTCGGCCTCTCTGAGCATATCTGGGCCAAAAATATGGCTGTCTCCTGTCTCTGACCAATTTAGCGGGGTACGACATCTTCTCCCATATAGAGCTTCAAAGGGTGCCATTTGTAAGCTGGCTTGATAGCTGTTGTTGTATGCGAATTCTGCATATGGCAAACTTTCTTCCCAACTGTTCCCGTAGGTGAGGACACAAGCTCTTAGCATGTCTTCTAAGATTTGGTTTACGCGTTCTGTTTGTCCATCGGTCTGGGGATGGTATGCGGTACTGAAGGCTAGTTGGGTTCCCAGTGCCTGTTGTAGGTGATCCCAGAATGCAGAGACGAACTGTGTGCCTCTATCGGAGATAATAGTCTTAGGGACTCCATGAAGGCAGACGATACGGGCAAGATAAAGTCTGGCTAGTCTCTGAGTGGTGTAAGTTGTTTTTACCGGAATAAAATGTGCCACCTTGGTTAATCTGTCGGTTATGACCCATATGGCATTGTTTCCGTGTTGTGATCGGGGCAGTCCAACGATAAAGTCCATTCCAATCTCGTCCCATTTCCACTCGGGTATCTTATTTGGCTGTAACAGTCCGGCTGGTTTCTGGTGCTCGGCCTTGATACGCTGACAAGAGTCACAGCATGCAATGAACGTGGCTATATCTCTCTTCATACCGTGCCACCAAAAATTTTCCTGAAGGTCTTTGTACATCTTTGTCCCTCCAGGATGAATTGAATACGGAGCTGTGTGACTTTCAGTTAATATCTGCTGTTTGAGGTCCTTGACATTTGGTACGCATAGCCTTTCTCCGTACCACAATATTCCCTGCTCATCTATGTTGAATTCTGAGGCTTTTCCCAAACTCACTTTTCTTTTTATGCCCTCAATGCTGGGGTGTCCGTGCTGGGCTACCTTGATACTTTCCATTAGTGTAGGCTGTAGCTCTATATTCGACACACTGCCCTCGGTAACCATTATTAGATTGAGTCGGGCAAATTCTTGTTGAAATTCTGGCCTCAATTTTGGGATATTGTCATTGTCTGTGCTGGGATTTCGACTAAGTGCATCTGCCACAACATTTGCTTTTCCGGGATGATAGTGGATTCCAACATCATAGTCTTTCACCAATTCTAACCAGCGTCGTTGCCGTAAATTTAACTCTGGCTGTGTGAAAATATACTTAAGACTCTTATGGTCTGTGTATATCTCGCAACGATTCCCAAGTAGGAAGTGTCTCCATTCCTTGAGTGCATGGATGACTGCTGCCAATTCCAAGTCATGAGTGGGATAATTTTCCTCATGCTTGCGTAGTTGTCTGGAGACATACGCAACTACCTTGCCTTCTTGCATTAATACGCATCCGAGGCCTTTCCGGGATGCGTCACAATATACCTCAAAGTTCTTGTGTATATCTGGCACAATTAGCACTGGTGCCGTTGTTAATTTTCTTTTTAGCTCTTGGAAGCTTTTCTCACATGCTTCTGTCCATTCAAATTTCTTGCCTTTCTTGAGCAATTGTGTCATGGGCTTTGCTATAGTGGAGAATCCTTCAATAAATCTCCGATAATAGCCTGCCATTCCCAAGAAACTCCGTATGTCCGTTACGTTAGCTGGCGGTTTCCAGCCAAGTACGGCCTTGACTTTTTCCGGATCTACTGCAATACCTTCTTGGGTTAGCACGTGGCCCAGAAAACCCACTTGCCTTAGCCAAAACTCACATTTGCTGAATTTGGCGTACAGTTGATGTTTCCTGAGTTCTCCGAGTACAATCCTGAGATGTTCAGCGTGCTCTTCTGGTGTTTTGGAATATATCAGAATATCATCGATGAACACCACAACAAACTTGTCCATATACTTCATAAATACTTTGTTCATGAGGTGAACAAAATATGCGGGGGCGTTGGTTAGCCCAAAAGGCATTACGGTGAACTCATACAACCCATATCTGGAGGTAAATGCGGTCTTGGGAATATCTTCTGTTCGTACTTTTAACTGGTGGTATCCCGATCTCAAATCAATTTTCGAGAAGACTTTGGCCTGTGCGAGCTGATCGAATAAATCATTTATTCGGGGCATTGGGTATTTGTTCTTGATTGTGACCATGTTGAGAGCTCGATAATCAATACACAACCTCATTGTTCCATCCTTCTTCTTGGCAAATAAAATTGGAGAACCCCAAGGTGAGGAGCTGGCTCGTATGTATCCTTTCTCCAATAATTCTTTTATTTGCTTCTTCAACTCTACCAATTCGGATGGTGCCATTCTGTAAGGTTTCTTGTAAATAGGAGTGGTTCCGGGTGCTAGCTCAATGCTGAATTCTATCTCTCGGTCTGGTGGCATGCCTGGTAGTTCTTCTGGAAATACATCTGGAAATTCACATACCACTGGAACCTTGTTCAGCTCAGAAACGTCCACCTTGTTTAATCTAGGTTGCCTAGGTATTTGTCTCTCTCTGGCTGAAACTTTTATTTTCTTCCCTTGATGGTGGGTGAGGATCACGGTACGGTTGAAGCAGTCAATAAAACCTTTGTTGGTTGTCAACCAATCCATTCCTAGGATGACATCCAGTCCTTTGCTCTCCAGTACAATAAGGTTGGCGTAAAAATTCAATCCTTCAAATTCAATAACCACACCTTGACAGTAATTCTGGGTCACTTGCTTAATTCCAGGGGACTTGACTATCATTGATTTTTCCAAGGGAAGCATCGAAAAATTATTTTGCAAAGCAAAACTTTTCGAAACGAATGAGTGAGAAGCTCCAGAATCAAACAAAACCATGGCAGGTATTGTGTTGACGGGGTACGTACCGAGTACGATATCTGGGGCGTTCTGTGCTTCCTCTCGGGTCACGTGGTTCAAGTGACCTTTCCGGTGGTTGTTGTTGGGGTTGAAATTGCTTCGCTTTGGTGCTGAATTATTTCCACCATTATTGAGCTTCGGGTTTGAGTTCCTTGGCTTGGGACACTGCTTGGCATAGTGCCCTTCTTCTCCACAAGCATAACAGGTAACGCCTGGGCGATAGGTGAATTCCTTGTCCCTTGCATGGAAATTCTTGGTTGGACGTGAATTATTCACCGGGGTTTTGTGTGAATCCCCCTTCTGAAATTCCTTCTTGCTCCTGTGATTGCGAGAAAAATTAGTCTGGTCCCTTTTCCGTTTGCGGATATCTTCCAGGCTACGTCGCTCATTTTCCAGGGTAATGGCCTTATCCACCAGTGTTTTAAAATCTGGAAAGGTGTGCACAACTAGCTGGCACTTAAGGGCGGGTGCCAGGCCTTCCAAGAATTTTTCCATCTTCTTGCTCTCGGTCATGCGTTCTTCATTTGCGTAGCGAGACAGCAGTGTGAATTGGCTGTTGTATTCTGACACTGTCATGGCTCTTTGCTTGAGTTCATCAAATTCCTTCTTCTTGATTTTCATGACGCTTTTAGGAATGTGTGCCCCACGAAAACCTTCCTTGAAATTTTCCCAGGTGATTTCATTTTCGTTGGGGTGCATGTGCAGAAAGTTTTCCCACCATGATGCAGCTGCACCTGTGAGATAATGTGGTGCATACAGTACTTTTTCACGGTCGGAACACTGTGCGATAATTAATTTTCTCTCCATGTCTCGAAGCCAGTCTTCGGCCTCAAGAGGCTTGTCAGTATGAGAAAATGTTGGAGGACGCGTCTTTTGTAACTCAGATAATTTGGATTGCGGTTGATACTGACCACGGTTACTTCCCATATTGATGAATTGGTTCATCATTTCCTGGTGTTGCTGCTGACTCTGTTCATACAAACGACAAACTTGTGTAAAAGCTGTTTCACTGTCCTGTTGACTTGTCTGACCCTGAGTGAAATTCTGGTTCTGCGGTGTGCCATAATTTTCTTCTGGCTGGGTTGGCATGGAGCGCGTCCAAGGACGAGACATCTTTCACTCTGGGGATATATTTTGTGAACTTGTAAGACAAGAAGGAGAGTCGCAAAAGTCAATAAAATCACACACAAAGCACATTTTTAAATTCCAGGGTAGTTTTGGAAACACACGATTGCGCGCGGAGAAGGACTAGTGCATATCTTACACGCGGGCATAATTATACATTACATCACTCAGGATATGCGTACATAATCCTGACATGTTATTTAAACTAGTGCACTCCTCCAGATCCTACATGATGCGCAAACAGGCTACTTCTCACAACCTAAGTACATAAAAACATATTACACAAGTTGATGCATCGCATGGCGTCTATGCGCACTTAGTCGGAGACGGTGAGGATCTCCCTTGGCCTGCCGAGGGTGAGACGTAGAGACGCTGGGGAATCAACCTCCTCCTCGCTAATAGGTTCCAGACGAGAAATGTTGTGCTGAGCTGATGGAGCAGGTGCCTTAGGCGGAATAACACGAATACGAGTGGGTGGAATAGGTGGGGTAGCACGTATGGGAGTGGGTGTAACAAGTGGTGCAGAGCGGACGGGAGTGGGTGCAATAGCCTGGTTAAATTCCTCTGTGGTAGGCAGACGACGAGCAGTGGCGAGTATGGTAGGTGAGTGAGATGCTGTGGATGACACAAAAGTCAGTGGTGGAGCGGTGTGCAGGAGTTCCCTCCTGTTAGCAGCACAGCCATGAACTGAGTCCATGCGTGCAGCTACGAGGTCATCCACCATACAGTCGAATGCTGCCTCCAGGGCTCGGAGGTACTCGACAAGCATCTCAAAGGCTTCGTCTCGCTCTCCTCTGGGGCAAGAGAAAGAGTAGTGACAGGTGTAAGGCACATGGCATGGAAGGTAGCGGTAGCGACGGGTCTTCATTGCCGGAAGGACATCCCGAAGACGGGCTATCGTCTCGCGGGCAGCCATCTGCATAGCATGCCTTTCTGTAGGCATGGCTCTCCCCACGAATCGGAGACGGCGTACTTCAGCATGGCCTCCCCTGAATTGCACCGCGGCCTGGTGCATAGTCAGACTGTCGTTGATCTTGTGTGGATAAAGCGTGAAGACTGGGCGCACAGATGGCCCCATCGCGACCTGAACGATGAAGGAGAGGAGTTTGACGAACCCCTCAGGCACGTTGGCGAACATCTGAGACTCGCAGTCGTTGCCGGCCATCTACAAAAGTAGGCAAAAATTCTGAGTGGTCAGATCATAAATTTTATGCTGACTGTCAGAAAATGACTACATTTGTAAAAACATGAATAACTCTACCCTGCTAAAAACCAATTAGCGATCGCACCTAGTGGCTTCCTACAGTCAGCCTGGCTCTGGTTACCAAGTCTGTCACGACCGGTTTTTCAATAAAAATATTTATTGAGAAAACCAATCTTTAAATCCCAGTATAGGAAAAGTCATCCTTTCTGGTAGACAAAAGCTTGATAAGCAGAGAACCAGTAGCATCAAATATATTACAGGGTTGAGCTGAGGTTGCTCAACAATTTATTACAGACTCGCCAATATTGTACATATGGGCGGATATGACACAGGGGTGGGGTGGCATGCTACTAGCTCGAGGGAAAAGTGGTGGTGGATAACTTGACTTCTACTGGTAGTACATCGAGCGTCGGGGGAGGCTCGATGAATTTATTCGGGGTTGCGGAAGCGGATAATACAATGATCAAGACAGGATCGCACTGGACTGACTAGGACTCCTCTAGGCATTGGACTCGCTATCAAACTCGTCATCCAAGAGATCGCCTTCATCAGCATCTGGCCAAATCAAGAAGCCAGGTGAGTACTTGAAAGTACTCGCAAGACAGTTTGCACAAAAGATACAATCAATGAATGCATGAATGCGTCATGAATAAAGGATGATGCTCATAACAATGGTAAGAATTTCAGGACTTGATAGATAAAATAAATAGCTGAAAAACCGATCGGGTGTCTGGAGGGACGCCTCGAAAGGTAAATAAATAAAAATGCATGCAGCAGTCGGGCGTCTAAGCGACACCACATAAAGGGCTTTAAAATAAATGCCACAGTCGGACGTCTGGGCGACATCTCATAAAGGGCTTTTAAAAGAAAGGCCATAGTCGGACGTCTGGACGACATCACATAAAGGGCTTTTAAAAGAAAGGCCACAGTCGGACGTCTGGGCGACATCACATAAAGGGCTTTAAAAGAAAGGCCACAGTCGGACGTCTGGGCGACATCACAGACAGGGCTTTAAAAGAAATACCACAGTCGGACGTCAGGGCGACATCAAAGACAGGGCTTTAAAAGAAATACCACAGTCGGACATCTGGGCGACATCACAGACAGGGCTTTGAAAGAAATACCACAGTTGGACGTCTGGGCGACATCACAGACAGGGCTTTAAAAGAAATACCATAGTGGGACGTCTGGGCGACATCACAGAAAGGGCTTTAAAAGAAATACCACCGTTGGACGTCTGGGCGACATCACAGACAGGGCTTATAACAAAAGTAAATAACAGGTCCGCCACCGTCGGACGTCCGAGCGACATTGCAGACAGGGCTTATAATAAAAGTAAATATCAATTAGTCCATCCACAAGAATAATCTTTTAACCGGATTTATCACACATAAATCCCACCGGAGTTTTGTCACTGAGGTCGATACCTGACAAGATAAGATAGTTATAGTACTCGAACAAAGTACAAGATAAGCGAAAGGTTGAGACTCTGCAGAGTTTGGAAGAACTGAACACAGCCAATGGATTTCCGTAGTCACGAAGGACTAGTTCCGTTTATGGTTTTTCGGTAGAAACACATTTAACTAGTACACACCCATTTCACCTCACGTTGCTAGGAATCACCCTGGCCAACGTCCAAGAAAAACTTTGAGACGGGGAGGCTACAACCTCGAATAGCATGGGATCAAATTTCTTTACGCGCGCTCTAAGGGGTGCCCCCCTCTCGGTCCCAACCTGAAACACCCATGCCCCTTGACCGGATGACGGGCTTTAATCCAAGGCCATGGAACCCTCATCCCGACCTCTCCACTTGGTGTGTACCAGGAAAACGATTTGCAACTTACTATGCCATATTCCTTTCGGAAAACACGTGACAGTATAGGGTGGAATGAATGGGAATGTGAATGGTGTCATGACGACACGGAAGTCAAATAATCCGGCATAAGACTGGCATGTCACAACACTGCCATCCTACCCATCCTCATACCAACACATGGCTTTGCAAATATGTATCCAACAACATAATGCTTTCCGAAAACATACTCTCCGATTATGTGCATGAGATATATCATGCAAAGTGATGTTCATAAACATGCCATGACTATACTAAAATGCAAACATGCAACAACACTCATCATATCAAGAGTTCAAACATGCTTGCCTGGTTCGGAGTAGTCGGAGTCTAACTGTGCGAAGTTTGCCGCTCCGTCACCTCCTCCGGTATCTACGGTATAAAGAAAATACGCACGTAGCGTAAATACCGTGAGTGTACAGAAAAGTGTTCCAAATATTTTTCAAATAAACATGATAAAAAACTAGACAAAAATCTAAAGAGAACAGAAGAAGAATCACTCAAAAATTCCCTTCTGTTAAAAAGTTATAAGTGTTTTAACCCAAGGACTCTTCTGTAATGAAACAGAAAACTTCTAGGGGGTTCTGTGGAAAAGTACAGATAACGTTTCGTTTAAGCAAAATAAAAACAACGGCTGTGAGTCTGACAGGCGGGCCCCACCTGTCGGGTTTGAAAGTTCAAACAGAGGAACAGAGCGCGACGGCGCCCGAGAGGTGCGGTGGTCGCCTGCGGCGATCCACGGCGAGGCAAGGTGATCGGAGTGTACCTTCGAGATCAGTGCACCGTTCCGAGTCTGTGGGTGGTGGTGGTGGTCGCCGGCGAGCATTGTGTCGACGGCGGCCCTAGCTCCGGCGGATGGCGGTTCGGGCAGTCGTGGGTCTCGTCGGAGGGTGCTGTGGAGATGAAATTGAGGAGGGGGTTAGACCTGCGATAGCATGAGGGGGTAGTTGACGTGATTAGGGCGCCGGAGATGGCCTCACCGAAGTGAATAATGGTGGAGGCCGAGGCGGAACGGGGCGGCCGGAGCTGGGGAAGAGGATCTCCTCGGGGTCCCCCTGGTGGCCTGGCAGGGTGCTGGTGAGGTGCAAAGGGGGTGTGTGCTCGAGGGCGAGCTCGGGAGCCCTTTATATAGGCGGTCCGAGGCGGTGGCCGAGAACGGGATTCTTCGGCGAAGTTTATGGTGGCGCATGGCATTGGTCGGGGTGGTTTAGAGGTTGAGTGCCGTCGTGCGGGTCCACTGACTCCATTTTGGTGCTAAGCGCGTCGGGATACGGAGGTTTAGGGGGAGCTCGACAGAACAGGGCTCCGCGGGCCCGTCGGTGGCAGGGAGCGCGCTCTGCGCATGCAGCACCACAGCGACGGTGCTACATGCGTGCGCTGGCAAGGAGGTGGCCACGCGGAGCCACCAGGTCGCTTGGGTGGCGCCGAACAGCGTTGAGCCGCCGTTCTGCTTTCTGTCGGCCGCTACGGCGCTGTGGCCGCCGCAGGACACGGCGGCGCAGGCGGGCCAGGGCGCCACCGACGCCAGGAAGGCGCCAAGTGCGCGTGCGGGGTGCTGTCCAGGGGGAAGGGGCCATGCGCAACATGCCAGAGTGCACTGTCGACGCGTGACTGAAATCTGACGAAGGAAAAAGACACTGAATGTCTGAATTTTTCTAAATATGGCTAGAACCATGCATGCAAGGTGTTTGACAGAATGTTCCAGGTATGTAGGTAATTTTCCTTGAGCTGGTTTTTGGTGGAGGGGCCTCTCATTGCACCTAGAGGCTGCCTGAATATTTGTGGAATTTTTGGAGAGGTATAGATATGAATTTCACCAAATTTGGCAAATCTGGTCCAAACTTGCAGTGAGTGTAATTTGAAATATTTGAACAAGAGAAGAGTGGATCAAGATGGTTCTGGGTTGAGCGTTCAAAGGACTATCCACGGGTGTTGAGTTGAGGTCAAAAAACAAGAGTATTAGGGTACTTGCTTTGTAATCCACCTAGGTTCAAAAGAGAAGACATAATTATTTTGGGAGGGGAAAAAGTTGGAATAAAATCCAAAAATGGATTTTATTAGTTTTGATAGAATGTTAGGGTTGAACTATAGTGGCAGGAAAGGTTTTGGGAAAATTTTACCATGGGTGGCATGGTAAAATTTGGAAGGGATCAAAACCAAATAAAAACCCAAAACAAAAAGGGGGTTTTCATTTCAAATGAAACCAAAACCAGGAAAAGGATTTATGAGAGGTCAAACCTAAAAGATGGTTTTTAGGAAGGGTTTAAATGACCTTATTTCAAACCAAGCAAGGGTTCTTTCTGGAAAAAAAATCACAAAATTTTTGCAGTGTCATAGTTGGATGAGATTTACCATGTAATCGAGTTAGTTTTGTTAGGGTTTGATCCCTAGTATCCACTATGTTTTGAGATTGATGCTGCTATGACTTTGCTATGCTTAATGCTTGTCACTAGGGCCTGAGTGCCATGATTTCAGATCTGAACCTATTATGTTTTCATGAATATATGTGAGTTCTTGACCCTATCTTGCAAGTCTATAGTCACCATGTGTTATGATCCGTTAACCCCGAAGTGACAATAATCGGGATACTTACCGGTGATGACCATAGTTTGAGGATTTCATGTATTCACTAAGTGTTAATGCTTTGGTCCGGTACTCTATTAAAAGGAGGCCTTAATATCCCTTAGTTTCCAATAGGACCCTGCTACCATGGGAGGGTATGACAAAAGATGTCATGCAAGTTCTTTTCCATAAGCACGTATGACTATATTCTGAATACATGCCTACATTACATTGATGAACTGGAGCTAGTTCTATGTGACTCTATGTTATAACTATTACATGAGGAATCACATCCAACATAATTATCCATCACTGATCCAATGCCTACGAGCTTTTCACATATTGCTCTTTGCTTAGTTAGTTTACCATTGCCATTGTTACAATTACAACAAAACTACTACTGTTACTTTTGCCACTATTAACGTTACTTCCATACTACTTTTCTACTAAATACTTTGCTATAGATATTAAGTTACCCAGGTGTGGGTGAATTGACAACTCAACTGCTAATACTTGAGAATATTCTTTGGCTCCCCTTGTGTCGAATCAGTAAATTTGGGTTGAATACTCTACCCTCAAAAACTTTTTCAATCCCCTATACTTGTGGGTTATCAAGACTATTTTCTGGCATCGTTGCCGGGGAGCACAGCTCTATTCTTTGAGGCAATTGGGATTTATATCTGCTGATCACTATGAGGAACTTGAAATATGAAAGAACTAAGATTTTTTCCTCAACTATCAGGGGGGGGGGGGTAAGGAACTGCCATCTAGCTCTGCACTTGATTCACCATCTGTTTTGAGTAAGCTTGCGACACCTAAACCTGCTTGTGCTATTAATTCTAATATGTCGCATGTTATTGATGATGCCACTTTTGCTATGCATGATACTTATGATGAAACTACGTCTGTGCTTGATACTACTGTGCCATTAGGTGAATTCCTTGATGAACAACTTGCTAGGGCTAGAGAGAATGAAATTATTGAAACTGGTAATATTGATGAAAGCGATGATGAAGATTCTCCCCCTCAATATGAATTGCCTGTTGTGCTTGAGGGTTAGTTTATGGATGAAGAAACTACTAGAGATTTTCTTGCTTGCAATGATAGATCTGATCTTAAGAAGTTATTAGCTAAGCTGAAACACAAGTCTCTGAATGCTAGAATGAAACATGACCCTGCTTTTGCTACTTCACCTATCTGTGTTACTAATAAGGATTATGATTTCTCTGTCGATCCTGAGATAATTACATTGGTTAAATCTGATCCTTCCTATGGCTATGAATCTGAAACTGTTGTGGCACATCTTACTAAATTGAATGATATAGCCACTGAAGGAAATATGCCCTAGAGGCAATAATAAAGTTATTATTTATTTCTTTATTTCATGATAAATGTTTATTATTCATGCTAGAATTGTATTAACCGGAAACATGATACATGTGTGAATACATAGACAAACTAAGTGTCACTAGTATGCCTCTACTTGACTAGCTCATTAATCAAAGATGATTATGTTTCCTAGCCATGGACAAAGATTTTTCATTTGATTAACAGGATCACATCATTAGGAGAATGATGTGATTGACTTGACCCATTCCGTTAGATTAGCACTTGATTGTTTAGTATGTTGCTATTGCTTTCTTCATGACTTATACATGTTCCTGTGACTATGAGATTATGCAACTCCCGTTTACTGGAGGAACACTTTGTGTGCTACCAAACGTCACAACGTAACTGGGTGATTATAAAGGTGCTCTACAGGTGTCTCCAAAGGTACTTGTTGGGTTGGCGTATTTCGAGATTAGGATTTGTCACTCCGATTGTCGGAGAGGTATCTCTGGGCCCACTCGGTAATGCACATCACTATAAGCCTTGCAAGCATTGCAACTAATGAGTTGGTTGTGGGATGATGTATTACGGAACGAGTAAAGAGTCTTGCCGTTAACGAGATTGAACTAGGTATTGAGATACCGACAATCAAATTTCGGGCAAGTAACATACCGATGACAAAGGGAACAACGTATGTTGTTATGCGGTTTGACCGATAAAGATCTTCCTAGATTATGTAGGAGCCAATATGAGCATCCAGGATCCGCTATTGGTTATTGACCGGAAATGTGTCTCCGTCATGTCTACATAGTTCTTGAACCCATAGTGTCCACACGCTTAAGGTTTCGATGACAGTTATATTATGAGTTTATGTGTTTTGATCTACCGAAGGAGTTCGAAGTCCCGGATGAGACCGGGAACATGACGAGGAGTCTCGAACTGGTCGAGGTGTAAAGATTGATATATTGGATGACTATATTCAGACTTCGGAAAGGTTCCGAGTGATTCGGGTATTTTTCGGAGTACCAGAGAGTTACCGGAATCTGCCGGGGAGTATATGGGCCTTATTGGGCCATACAGGAATAGAAGAGAGAGGCCAAAAGGAAGGAGGCATGCGCCCCCTCTGGTCCGAATTGGACAAGGGGCGCATCCCTCTTTTCCTTCTTCCGCTCCCCCTCTTTCCCCTTCTCCTACTCCAACAAGGAAGGGGGGAGTCCTACTCCCGGTGGGAGTAGGACTCCCCTTGGCGCGCCCCCTCCTAGGCCGGCCGCCCCCTCCCCCCTTGCTCCTTTATATATGGGGGCAGGGGGCACCTCTAGGCACAACAACAATTGATCCCTTGGATCTCTTAGCCGTGTGCGGTGCCCCCCTCCACGATAATCCACCTCGATAATATCGTAGCGGTGCTGAGGCGAAGCCCTGCGACGGTAGAACATCAAGATCGTCACCACACCGTCGTGCTGACGGAACTCTCCTTCGACACTGGGCTGGATCGGAGTTTGAGGGATGTCATCAAGCTGAACGTGTGCTAGAACTCGGAGGTGCCGTAGTTTCGGTGCTTGATCGGTCGGGCCGTGAAGACGTACGACTACATCAACCGCATTGTCATAACGCTTCCGCTTTCGGTCTACGAGGTTACGTGGACAACACTGTCCCCTCTCGTTGCTTTGCATCACCATGATCTTGCGTGTGCGTAGGAATTTTTTTGAAATTACTACGTTCCCCAACGGTGGCATCCGAGCCTAGGTTTTATGCGTTGATGTTATATGCACGAGTAGAACACAAGTGAGTTGTGGGCGATACAAGTCATACTGCTTACCAGCATGTCATACATTGGTTCAGTGGTATTGTTGGATGAAGCGGCCCGGACCGACATTACGCGTACGCTTACGCGAGACTGGTTCTACCGACGTGCTTTGCACACAGGTGGCTGGCGGGTGTCAGTTTCTCCAACTTTAGTTGAACCGAGTGTGGCTACGCCCGGTCCTTGCGAAGGCTAAAACAGCACCAACTTGACAAACTATCATTGTGGTTTTGATGCATAGGTAAGAACGGTTCTTGCTTAGCCCGTAGCAGCCACGTAAAATTTGCAACAACAAAGTAGAGGACGTCTAACTTGTTTTTACAGGGCATGTTGTGATGTGATATGGTCAAGACGTGATGCTATATTTTATTGTATGAGATGATCATGTTTTGTAACCGAAGTTATCGGCAACTGGCAGGAGCCATATGGTTGTCGCTTTATTGTATGAAATGCAAACGCCCTGTAATTGCTTTACTTTATCTCTAAGCGGTAGTGATAGTCGTAGAAGCAATAGATGGCGTAACGACAATGATGCTACGATGTAGATCAAGGTGTCACGCCGGTGACGATGGTGATCACGACGGTGCTTCGGAGATGGAGATAACAAGCACAAGATGATGATGGTTATATCATATCACTTATATTGATTGCATGTGATGTTTATCCTTTATGCATCTTATCTTGCTTTGATTGATGGTAGCATTTTAAGATGATCTCTCACTAATTATCAAGAAGTGTTCTCCCTGAGTAGGCACCGTTGCGAAAGTTCTTCGTGCTGAGACACCACGTGATGATCGGGTGTGATACGCTCTAGCTTCAAATACAACGGGTGCAAAACAGTTGCCCACGCGGAATACTCAGGTTAAACTTGACGAGCCTAGCATATACAGATATGGCCTTGGAACACGGAGACCGAAAGGTCGAGCGTGAATCATATAGTAGATATGATCAACATAGTGATGTTCACCATTGAAACTACTCCATCTCACGTGATGATCGGACATGGTTTAGTTGATTTGGATCACGTGATCACTTAGATGACTAGAGAGATGTCTGTCTAAGTGGGAGTTCTTTAGTAATATGATTAATTAAACTTTAATTTATCATGAACTTAGTCCTGGTAGTATTTTGCAAATTATGTTGTAGATCAATAGCTCGCGTTGTTGCTTCCCTTAAGTTTTTGCTTCCCTATGTTTTTATATATGTTCCTAGAGAAAACTATGTTGAAAGATGATAGTAGCAATGATGCGGACTTGGTCCATGATCTGAGGTTTATCCTCATTGCTGCACAGAAGAATTATGTCCTTGATGCACCGCTAGGTGACAGGCCTATTGCAGGAGCAGATGCAGACGTTATGAACGTTTGGCTAGCTCAATATGATGACTACTTGATAGTTTTGTGCACCATGCTTTATGGCTTAGAACCGGGACTACAAAACGTTTTTGAAACGTCATGGAACATATAAGATGTTTCAAGAGATGAAATTGGTATTTCAGACTCATGCCCGTGTCAAGAGGTATGAGACCTTTGACAAATACTTCGCTAAAAGATGGAGGAGAATTGTTCAACTAGTGAGCAAGTACTTAGATTGTCTGAGTACTACAATCGCTTGAATCAAGTGGGAGTTAATCTTCCAGATAAGATAGTGATTGGCAGAGTTATCTAGTCACCATCACCAAGTTACTGGAACTTCGTGATGAACTATAATGCAAGGGATGACGAAAACGATTCCCGAGCTCTTCGTGATGCTGAAATCGACAAAGGTAGATATCAAGAAAGAGCATCAAGTGTTGATGATTGACAAGACCACTAGTTTCAAGAAAAGGGCAAAGGGAAAGAAAGGGAAACTTCAAGTAGAATGGCAAGCAAGTTGTCACTCCCGCGAACAAGCCCAAAGCTGGAGCAAAGCCTGAAACTGAGTGCTTACACTACAAAGGAAATGGTCACTGGAAGCGGAAATGCCCTGAATATTTGGTGGATAAGAAGGATGGCAAAGTGAACAAGGGTATATTTGATATACAGGTTATTGATGTGTACCTTACTAGTGTTTATAGTATCCCCTGAGTATTTGATACTTGTTTGGTTGCTAAAAATTAGTAATTCGAAACTGGAGTTACAGAATAAACAAAGACTAGTTGAGGGTGAAGTGATGATGTGTGTTGGAAGTGGTTCCAAGATTGATATGATCATCATCGCATACTCCCTATACTTTCGAGATTAGTGTAGAACCTAAATAAATGTTATTTGGTGTTTGCGTTGAGCATAAATATGATTAGATCATGTTTGTTGCGATACGATTATTCATCTAAAACATAGAATACATTGTTATTCTGTTTACATGAATAAAACCTTCTATGGTCACACACCCAATGTTGATGGTTTATTGAATCTTGATCGTGGTAATACACATATTCATAATATTGATGCCAAAAGATGCAAAGTTAATAATGATAGTGCAACTTATTTGTGGCACTACCATTTGGGTCATATTGGTGTAAAACACATGAAGAAACTCCATGCTGATGGGTTTTTGGAATCACTTGATTATGAATCATTTGATGCTTGCGAACCGTGCCTTTTGGGCAAGATGACTAAAACTCCGTTCTTCGGAACAATGGAACGAGCTACTGATTTATTGGAAATAATACATATCGATGTATGCGATCCAATGAGTGTTGATGCTCGTGGCGAGTATCGTTATTTTCTGACCTTCACAAATGATTTGAGCAGATATGGGTATATCTACTTAATGAAACACAAGTCTTAAACATTTGAAATGTTCAAAGAAATTCAGAGTGAAGTGAAGAATCATCGTAACAAGAAAATAAAGTTTCTACAATCTGATCATGGAGAAGAATATTTGAGTTACAAGTTTGGCCTTCATATAAAACAATGTGGAATAGTTTCACAGCTCACGCCACATGGAACACCATAGCATTATGGTGTGTCCGAACGTCGTATCCGCACTTTATTGGATATTGTGCGATCTATGATGTATCTTACCGATTTACCAGTGTCGTTTTGGGTTATGCATTAGAGACAACTGCATTCACTTTAAATAGGGCACCATCAAAATCTGTTGAGACGACGCCTTATGAACTGTGGTTTGGCAAGAAACCAAAGTTGTCATTTCTTAAAATTTGGGGCTACGATGCTTATGTGAAAAAGTTTCAACCTAATAAGCTCCAACCCAAATCAGAGAAGTGCGTGTTCATAGAGTACCCAAAGGTAACTATTGGGTACACCTTCTATCATAGATCTGAAGGCAAGTTATTCGTTGCTATGATGGATCCTTTCTAGAGAAGAAGTTTCTCTCGAAAGAAGTGAGTGGGAGGAAAGTAGAACTTGATGAGGTAATTGTACCTTCTCCCGAATTGGAAAGTAGTTCATCACAGAAATCAGTTCCAGTGATTCCTACACCAGTTAGTGAGGAAGCTAATGATGATGATCATGAAACTTCAGATTAAGTTACTACAGAACCTCGTAGGTCTTCCAGAGTTAGATCCGCACCAGAGTAGTACGGTAATCGTATTATGGAGGTCAGGTTACTAGACCATGATGAACCTACGAACTATGAGGAAGCAATGATGAGCCCAGATTCCGCGAAATGGCTTGAGGCCATGAAATCTGAGATAGGATCCATGTATGCTAACAAAGTATGGACTTTGGTTCTCTTGCCCGATGATCGGCAAGCCATAGAAAATAAATGGATCTTCAAGAGGAAGACGGACAATGATAGTAGTGTTACTATCTACAAAGCTCGACTTGTCGTAAAAAGGTTTTTTGACAAGTTCAAGGTGTTGAATACGATGAGATTTTCTCACTCATATTGATGCTTAAGTCTGTCCGAATCATGTTAGCAATTGCCACATTTTTGAAATCTGGCAAATGGATGTCAAAACAACATTCCTTAATGGATTTTTTAAAGAAGAGTTGTATATGATGCAACCAGAAGGTTTTGTAAATCCTAAAGGTGCTAAAAATGTGCAAGCTCTAGCGATCCATCAATGGATTGGTGCAAGCATCTCGGAGTTGGAATATACGCTTTGATGAGTTGATCAAAGCATATGGTTTTATACAGACTTTTGGAAAGGCCTGTATTTACAACAAAGTGAGTGGGAGCACTACAGCCTTTCTGATAAGTATATGTGAATGACATATTATTGATCGGAAATGATGTAGAATTTTCTGGAAAGCATAAAGGAGTGTTTGAAAGGAGTTTTTTAAAGAAAGACCTCAGTGAAGCTGCTTACACATTGAGCATCAAGATCTATATAGGTAGATCAAGACGCTTGATAAGTTTTTTCAATGAGTACATACCTTGATAAGATTTTGAAGTAGTTCAAAATGGAACAGTCAAAGAAGGGGTTCTTGCCTGTGTTGCAAAGGTATGAAATTGAGTAAGACTCAAATCTCGACCATGGTAGAAAATAGAAAGAGAATGAAAGTCATTCCCTATGCATGTTCTATAAAAGTATGCCATGCTATGGACCAGACCTATTGTATACTCTCCCCTAGTTTGGCGAGGGAGTACAATAGTGATCTAGGAGTAGATCACTGGACATTGGTCAAAATTAACCTTAGTGGAATAAGGATATGTTTCTCGATTATGTAGGTGATAAAAGAGTTCGTCGTAAGGAGTTACATCGATGTAAGCTTTTACACCGATCCAAATGACTCTAAGTCTCAATCTGGATACATATTGAAAGTGGGAGCAATTAGCTAGAGTATCTCCATGCAGAGCATTGTAGACATAGAATATTTGCAAAATACATACGGCTCTGAATGTGACAGACCCGTTGACTAAACTTCTCTCATGAGCAAAACATGATCATACCTTAGTACTCTTTGGGTGTTAATCACATAGCGATGTGAACTAGATTATTGACTCTAGTAAACCCTTTGGGTGTTAATCACATGACGGTGTGAACTATGGTATTAATCATATACAGATGTGAATATTGGTGTTGAATCACATGATGATGTGAACTAGATTATTGCCTCTAGCGCAAGTGGGAGACTGAAGGAAATATGCCCTAGAGGAAATAATAAAGTTATTATTTATTTCTTTATTTCATGATAAATGTTTATTATTCATGCTAGAATTGTATTAACCGGAAACATGATACATGTGTGAGTACATAGACAAACTAAGTGTCACTAGTATGCCTCTACTTGACTAGCTCATTAATCAAAGATGGTTATGTTTACTAGCCATGGACAAAGAGTTGTCATTTGATTAACAGGATCACATCATTAGGAGAATGATGTGATTGACTTGACCCATTCCGTTAGCTTAGCACTTGATCGTTTAGTATGTTGTTATTGCTTTCTTCATGACTTATACATGTTCCTATGACTATGAGATTATGCAACTCCCGTTTACCGGAGGAACACTTTGTGTGCTACCAAATGTCACAACGTAACTGGGTGATTATAAAGGTGCTCTACAGGTGTCTCCAAAGGTACTTGTTGGGTTGGCGTATTTCGAGATTATGATTTGTCACTCTGATTGTCGGAGAGGTATCTCTAGGGTCACTCGGTAATGCACATCACTATAAGCCTTGCAAGCATTGCAACTAATGAGTTGGTTGTGGGATGATGTATTACGGAACGAGTAAAGAGACTTGCCGTTAACGAGATTGAACTAGGTATTGAGATACCGATGATCAAATCTCGGGCAAGTAACATACCGATGACAAAGGGAACAACGTATGTTGTTATGCAGTTTGATCGATAAAGATCTTCGTAGAATATGTAGGAGCCAATATGAGCATCCAGGTTCCGCTATTGGTTATTGACCGGAAACGTGTCTCGGTCATGTCTATATAGTTCTCGAACCTGTAGGGTCCGCACGCTTAAGGTTTCAATGACACTTATATTATGAGTTTATGTGTTTTGATGTACCGAAGGAGTTAGGAGTCTCGGATGAGATCGGGGACATGATGAGGAGTCTTGAAATTGTCGAGACGTAAAGATCGATATATTGGACGACTATATTTGGACATCGGAAAGGTTCCGAGTGATTCGGGTATTTTTCGGAGTACCGGAGGGTTACCGGAATTCGCCGGGGAGTATATGGGCCTTATTGGGCCATACAGGAATAGAGGAGAGACGCCAAAAGGAAGGAGGCCTGCGCCCCCCCCCCTCTGGTCCGAACTGGACAAGGGGCACAACCCCCTTTTCCTTCTTCCTCTCCCCATCTTTCCCCTTCTCCTACTCCAACAAGGAAGGAGGGAGTCCTACTCCCGGTGGGAGTAGGACTCCCCTTGGCGTGCCCCCTCCTAGGCCGGCCGCCCCTTCCCCCCTTGATCCTTTATATACGGGGGCAGGGGGCACCTGTAGGCACAACAACAATTGATCCCTTGGATCTCTTAGCCGTGTGCAGTGCCCCCCTCCACGATAATCCACCTCGATAATATCATAGCGGTGCTTAGGTGAAGCCCTGTGATGGTAGAACATCAAGATCGTCACCACGCCGTCGTGCTGACGGAACTCTCCTTCGAGACTCGGCTGGATCGGAGTTCGAGGGACGTCATCGAGCTGAACATGTGCTAGAACTCGGAGGTGCCGTAGTTTCGGTGCTTGATCGGTCGGGCTGTGAAGACGTACGACTACATCAACCGCGTTGTCATAACGCTTCCACTTTCGGTCTACGAGGGTACGTGGACAACACTCTCCCCTCTCGTTGCTATGCATCACCATGATCTTGCCTGTGCGTAGGAATTTTTTTGAAATTACTACGTTCCCCAACAGCCACCCTGTTCACAAATGATGAGAAAACTTGCTACTATTATATCCTTAAGATATTTCCATTCTCGTTAAAGGGTGATGCTAAAACTTGGTTTAATTCTCTTGATCCTGGTCGTGTGTGTAGTCCCCAGGATATGATTTATTACTTCTCTACTAAATATTTCACTGCTCATAAGAAACAAGCTGCTTTAAAGGAAATATATTTTTTTTGCAAATTCTCCCAGAAGCTTGGGGGAGGCTTCTCCGATTACTTAATGCTTTGCCTGATTATCCTCTTAAGAAAAATGAGATACTTGATATCTTTTATATTGGACTAACCGATGCTTCCAGAGACCACCTGGATAGTTGTGCTGGTTGTGTTTTCAGGGAAAGAACTGTCGATCAAGCTAAATTGCTATTGAATAATATGTTGACTAATGAAAATAATTGGATACTTCCTGAACCAACTACTAAGCCAAATCCCAAGAAAAGAGGTGTTCTATTCCTCAATCTTGAAGATATGCAAGAGGCAAAGAAATCTATGAAGGAAAAAGGTATTAAAGCTGAAGATGTTAAGAACTTACTTCCCGTTGAAGAAATACATGGTCTTGATAACCCGACATAGGTAGTAACATTAAATTCTCTCTATAGATATGATAAAGTTGAAATCCCGTCTACTAAGTTTGCTAGCCAATGCTTGGATGAATTTGATGACTTTATGGCTAAACAAAAAAACTTCAATGCTTATGTTGGTAGACAATTGAAGAGTAATGCTTATATGATTGGACACTTGAGTGATTATATGGCTAGAGTTAAAGGTGAACTTAAACTCATTAGCAAGCATGCTTCTATGGTTACCACTCAAGTAGAACAAGTGCTTAAGGCCTAGAATGATTTGCTCAATGAATTAAATAATAATAAACATGACTTTGCTGTTAGAGTAACAACTAGAACTGGTAAAATGACTCAAGAAGCTTTGTATCCTGAGGGCCACCCCAAGAGAATTGAGCAAGATTCTCAGAGAATAATGTAGATGCACCTAGTCCTTCTAAAAAGAAGAAAAAGAAAAATGATAGGACTTTGCATGCTTCTACTGTACCTATTGTTGACACACCTGAGAATCCCAATGATATTTCTATTTCTGATGCTGAAACACAATCTGGTGATGAACATGAACCTAGTGATAATGTTAATGATAATGTTCATGTTGATACTCAACCTAGAAATAATAATGATATAGAGGTTGAACATGATGTTGATCTTGATAACCCACAATCAAAGAATCAACGTTATGATAAGAGGGACTTTGTTGCTAGGAAGCACGGTAAAGAAAGAGAACCATGGGTTCAGAAACCCATGCCCTTTCCTCCTAAGCCATCCAAGAAAAAGGTTGATGAGGATTTTGAGCGCTTTGCTGAAATGATTATACCTATCTTTTTGCATATGCGTTTGACTGATATGCTGAAAATTTCTCCTTATGCTAAGTATATGAAAGATATTGTTACAAATAAAAGAAAGATACCAGAAGCTGAAATTTCCACCATGCTTGATAATTATACTTTTAAGGGTGGAATACCAAAGAATCTAGGAGATCCAGGAGTACCAACTATACCATGCTCCAATAAAAGAAACTAAGTTAAAACTGCTTTATGTGCTCTTGGAGCAGGTGTTAGTGTTATGCCTCTCTCTTTATATCATAGACTTGAATTGAATAAGTTGACACCTACTGAAATATCTTTGCAAATGGCCGATAAATCAACCGCTATACCTGTTGGTATTTGTGAGGATGTGCCTGTTGTGGTTGCAAACGTTACTATCTTAACGGACTTTGTTATTCTTGATATTCCCGAGGAAGATAGTATGTCGATTATCCTAGGTAGACCCTTTTTGAATACTGCAGGGGCTGTTATTGTTTGCAACAAAGGCAATGTCACTTTTCATGTTAATGGTAATGAGCATACGGTAGACTTTCCGAGGAAACAATCTCAAGTTCACAGTATCAATTCTATTGGAAAAATTCCATCGATTATTATTGGAGGTTTTGAATTTCATCTTACTGCTGTCAAGAAGAAATATGATATTCTTATTATTGGGGGTGTGCATATCCCCGTTGAGGTAATCTAGTGTTATTCGAATTTTCTCCGGTTTCATGCGATTCGGAATGAGTTTGTTAACAAGACTTGATCAACCTTGTTAGTATATTCCTTTTGACAAGCATGAGATGGATGAAGTTAGATGGCACAACCTTATGTAACCTCTTTTTACTTTTTGTTATTTAGATTAAATAAAGCAAAAATATTATTTTCTGTCTATTTTCTGAATTATCCTTGCAATAAAAAATACCCCGAAAATAAAAGTTCTCCAAATGCCCTGAAAGTTAAATATGATTTTTTTCCGGAATATTTGTGAATATCTGGCACTAAGAACACTGCAGGGGAGAAAGCACCTGGCCACGAGGGTCCAGGGCCCCCACCCCACTGCTCTTCTTCTTCCTCCCAAAAAAATCACTATCCAGCTCAAACACGAGTTCTAGCTCATCTTGCTGCCAGTTTCGATCTCCTTGCTCAAAGCTCCATTCACAAAATTGCTTTGGGGGATTGTTCTTTGGTATGTGACTCCTCCAATAGTCCAATTAGTTTTCTTTCTAGTGTTTTATTCATTGCAAATTCTTGCTGCTAAGGTCACACTGTTCTTGAGCTTGCATGTCAAATTTATATGGTCCCAAGTAGTTCTAATGCATGATATAGTCTCTAGGCACTTGTGGGAGTAGTTGCTATCAGTTTAGTTGAGTTTGGTTCACTTTTATTTTGAGTTACTAAAATTTTCAGAAATTTATCAGAGGAAGAAATATGTCTAGGAAAATGTACCAAGGTGGTTCTTCAAGGAAGCAAGGACCCAGGCTCGCAATACGTGAGCAGAACGATGAACCACCGAGGGAAGCTCACGTACAGCCTTGTGAATGTCCGTCAGAGGAGTTTATCATCAAAGCAGGCATCAAGGATGAATTTGATGCATATGTGCGTAATGCTGATCTTGAGGACTCCATGCAAGATAAGTGCCCTCAATATTACCACCTAACTGATTCTTTTGTGAGGAGGTTCAAATTTACATCTTCACGCAATTCTCACAATGTCCTATTTGATTTTTATGATAAATCTTATACCATGGACTAAGAAGATTTTATTACTACTTGTAAAATCCCGTAGTGGGGCAATGTTAGTGAACCTCACAAATCTGAATAGAAAGACTTTCTTGCTAGTATCATTGTGGGTGAATCCAGAGAAATCACACAAGCTACCATAGGGAGCATTCATTTTCCTGCTATACATTATTTTTTCTCTTCATAGGTAGATGCATTAACGGTAAAGATGAAGCTTGTCACATGTGCGTACTTGATCTTAGTGTCCTCAAGAGTGTTGTATTAGGTGATAAACAATATAACTTGGGGGCTATTGTTGCACGTAGGCTACATCTTAATGGTACATGTGGAGATTTGTTTGGTGGGATTTATGCAACTAGTGTAGCAAATTATCTTGGAATACCCATACATGGAAGTGACATGGAGTTGCCTCTTGCTTATCTAGATTATAATGCCACGGTTAGCCATCAGTTTCTAGAGAGGAATGAACAGTTCCTCTAGTACCGACTAATCTTTGACAAGCGTCGCACTATCCATATTGCTCTCCCTGCTCCTGGTTTCTTTGACTTTCAGGCAAAAAGAAGATACTTTATAACCAGGGAGGAGGAAACAAGTACGAAAGGAGGACGGAGGCAGCCCACCTCCAAGTTGCAGCTCGTGAGGCAATGGCTGCTGCATCCCAGTACAACCCCAGCTACAAATTTAATCCATGGGCATAGACTGACTTAGGCCAACAGCCTAATCTTGGGGGAGTACGTATTTCTCACTGACATTACATTTATGTTCACACCCGGATGCTAGTTGTCGGTGCTCATACTTTTTCATTCTACTATCCATGCTAGTTTATTCTCTTTTTCTTGCTTTCTTCTTGTGTGTTTGAATAACCTTAAGAAAAACAAAAAAATTAGTTGTAGATTTTAGCTAGTTTAATTTCCATGCCTGTAGTAGTAGTAATTAAAAGAAAAACCAAAAAGATTTCTCGTTCTTCTTTTGCTTGTTTGGAGCTTTCCCGTGTAAATAGTTTTATTATTTTCTTTCCTTTGGGGATCGAGAGGAGAAGGCCATGATGAAAATGTTGAGTGGCTCTCGTATGCATTATTGTTTATTTAACCAAGAGCCCATATTACCTTGTCTTCTCCCTTGAATTGAATGCTTGTAGATTCTAGCTTAGTCCAATGCACGTGCACCATTATTATTATCCACACCGTTCGGTCGTGCAAGTGAAAGTCAATAATGACGATATGTGATGAAATGATTGAGATCAGAGATGATGGTATGAACTCGAACTCTCTTGTTTTTGTAAACATGATTAGTTCATTGTTCCTGATTCAGCCTATTATGAATGAACATGTTTGCAATGACAATTAGATATAATAGTTGCTTATGCCATGCTTAATTAGCAAGGAGTTTATAATGGTTTATGTTGCGTGCCAACATGCTATTAAAATGGTTGTGATGTGGTATGATAGGGTGGTATCCTCCTTTGAATGATTCGAGTGACTTGACTTGGCACATGTTCACACGTGTAGTTGAAACAAAATCAACATAGCCTTCATGATATTTATGTTCATGGTGGATTATATCCTACTCATGCTTGCACTCAGTGTTGATTAATTTTAATGCATGTTCATGACTGTTGTCGCTCTCTAGTTGGTCATTTCCCAGTCTCTTTCTAGCCTTCACTTGTCCTAAGCGGGAATACTACTTGTGCATCCAAAATCCATAAACCCCAAAGTTAGTCCATATGAGTCCACCATACCTTCCTATATGCGGTATCTACCCGCCGTTCCAAGTAAATTTGTATGTGCCAAACTCTAAAACTTCAAATGAAATTCTTTTTTGTATGCTCAAATAACTCATGTATCAACTAGGGCTGTCTATATCTTCCATGCTAGGCGGGTTATTCTCAAGAGGAGTAGACCCTGCTCCTCACTCATGAGAAAATGGCTAGTCGCCGGGATGCCCAGTCCCATGCTCAAATCAAATCAAAATAATTGCAAACAAAACTCCCCCGGGATTATTGTTAGTTGGAGGCAACCGTTGTTTTGGGCAAGCCATGGATTGATTATTGTTGGTGGAGGGGGAGTATAAACTTTACCATTCTGTTTGGGAACCGCCTATAATGTGTGTAGCATGGAAGATATCAAGATCTCTTGGTTGTTATGTTGACAGTGAAAGTATACTGCTCAAAATATTATTTATCTCTATTTCAAAATCAAGCTCTGGCACCTCTACAAATCCCTGCTTCCCTCTGCGAAGGGCCTATCTATTTACTTTTATGTTGAGTCATCACCCTCTTATTAAAAAGCACCCGCTGGAGAGCACCGCTATCATTTGCATGCATTACTATCAATTTATATTGGGTATGACTATGACTGGATCTCTATTACCATGAATTACAATGTTTAGTCAGTCCTTGATCTTCAGAGGTGCTCTGCATTTATGATTTGCGGTCTCAGAAAGGCCTAGCGAGATACCATCTTGTTATATCAAATTATGATTGTTTTGAGAAAGTGTTGTAATTCGAGATTTATTATTATTGCTCGCTAGTTGATTATGCCATTGATATGAGTAAAACATGAGACCTAAGTGTTATTGTGAATATGGTTAGTTAATAATATTTGCTGAAAACTTGAATACTGGCTCTGCATATTTGCAACAACAAGAGAAAGCAGAGTTTGTAGAAGTTTTTCTTTATCACTTTCAGTTTATCAACTGAATTGCTTGAGGACAAGCAAAGGTTTAAGCTTGGGGGAGTTGATACGTCTCCGTCGTATCTACTTTTCCAAACACTTTTGCCCTTGTTTTGGACTCTAACTTGCATGCTTTTAATGGAACTAACCCAGACTGACGCTGTTTTCAGCAGAACTGCCATGGTGTTATTTTGTGTAGAAATAAAAGTTCTCGGAATGACCTAAAAATCCACGGAGTAACTTTTTGGATTTAATATAAAATATTGGCAAAAGAATCAATGTTAGGGGGCCCACACCCTGTCCACGACGGTGGGGGACGCCCCCCCTAAGGCACGCCCCTGCCTCCTGGGCCCCCTGAAGCTCCACCGACGTCAACTCCAACTCCATATATTCACGTTCGGGGAGAAAAAAAATCAGAGAGGAGGATTCATTGTGTTTTACAATGCGGAGCCGCCGCCAAGCCCAAAACTCTCTCGAGAGGGCTGATCAGGAGTCCGTTCGGGGCTCCGGAGAGGGGGATCTGTCACCGTCGTCATCATCAACCATCCCCCATCACCAATTTCATGATGCTCACCATTGTGCGTGAGTAATTCCATCATAGGCTTGTTGGACGGTGATGGGTTGGATGAGATTTACCATGTAATCGAATTAGTTTTATTAGGGTTTGATCCCTAGTATCAATTATGTTTTGAGATTGATGTTGCTATGACTTTGCTATGCTTAAGGCTTGTCACTAGGGCCCGAGTGCCATGATGTCAGATCTGAACCTATTATGTTTTCATGAATATATGTGAGTTCTTGATCCTATCTTGCAAGTCTATAGTCACCTACTATGTTTTATGATCCGTTAACCCCAAACTGACAATAATCGGGATACTTACCAGTGATGACCGTAGTTTCAGGAGTTCATGTATTCACTAAGTGTTAATGCTTTGGTACGGTACTCTATTAAAAGGAGGCCTTAATATCCCTTAGTTTCCAATAGGACCTCGCTGCCACGGGAGGGTAGGACAAAAGATGTCATGTAAGTTCTTTTCCATAAGCACGTATGACTATATTCGGAATACATGCCTACATTACATTCATGAACTGGAGCTAGTTCTGTGTCACCCTATGTTATAACTATTACATGAGGAATCGAATCCGACATAATTATCCATCATGGATCCAATGCCTATGAGCTTTTCATATATTGCTCTTTGCTTAGTTACTTTCCCGTTGCCACTGTTATAATTACAACAAAACTGCTACTCCTACTTTTGCCACTGTTACTGTTACTTCCATACCATTTTTCTACTAAATACTTTGCTACAGATATTAAGTTATGTAGGTGTGGTTGAATTGACAACTCAACTGCTAATAATTGAGAATATTCTTGGGCTCCCCTTGTGTCGAATCAATTAATTTGGGTTGAATATTCTACCCTTGAAAACTCTTGCGATCCCCTATACTTGTGGGTTATCAGCCGCTCGGGATTCGGACCTCGCCTCTTGGGCTTCTTGAAGGGCCTTGGCGAGTTCGGCCCCCTTAGCTTTATTCTTCTCCTCGAGGAGCTCGCAGTTGCGAGTGGCGTCCTTGAGCTCTTCCTCAACTTTGGACATCCGCTCTTCGAACTGGCGCCGGGAGACCTGTTCGGCCTTCTAATCAGCAGCCGCTTTATCAGCTGCTGCATCGCTCACCCTTTCCTGCTCCTTCCCACGGACAAGGTCACACTTGAGGGTCTCGACCTCAGCAGCGCCATATGCAATTATGCTTATAGCAGCGTGTAAGCTTCAACTTCGCATTTGCAAACTAATTCAATTATATATGGAGTACTTGAAACATACCCTGTGCCTCGTCGAGCCGCTTATTAATCCGGATATTGTCCTCATCGACTAGCCATAGTTTCCGCTTCAGTTCGGAAACTTTGGTGGCCTCAGTGGTCACCGCTAACAGTGAAGCCTATTTTATTAAAAATATAAGTATGTTATTTCATGCAGATATCTATAGACCCTCTGTTTGCCCTCCTTTGTTGGCCAAACTAAGTCTCAGGGGCTACTATCTATATACAGGCAGATGTTTTATATGGAAAGCGGCTAAAGACATTACATCGCATACCTCAAAGCCTATTAGTAGGCTCGTGAAGGATTCATTCAGTCTGCTCTTAGCAGACTGAACCTTCTCAACCACCGTACCCATCAAGGTAAGTGCTCCTCCAAGACGGACGCACTTTGTAGAGCATCCATCAGCATGTTCGGCGCCTCTGCATTAATAGAGGTCGCCGCTGGAATAGCTGTCTCCCCCTCACGCGGAGAGGGCTGCTGATTCGGTTCGGGAGTCGTTGGTGTCTCCGGAACAGTATCCAGACGGGGGTTGGATAATTCAGGACCCCTGTCGCCGGTCTCCATGAGGGTTGCTCCCCCCATGTTCTTGGCAGCCAAGGCGTTATCCTATGGCGCCGTCTTGGTCCTCTCCCGCACTTCTTCGGAGCTCGAAGAAATCCTTTGGGACGACACCTCGGTGTCATCCGCCCTAGGAGGCAGGGAAGCTTGTGGAGGCGTCTCGCTTTCCATCTTCTCCGGGGAGAGACCCCCGATGACGATGATTCTTGAGGGATGTCACGGGCCGGAATGAAACAAGAAATTTGATATTATTCTTATAATCTATAAAAAGATTAGATGTATGTAAGGCATCTTAAGGTACTTGAGATCCGGCAAGGGGCTTGGCTCAGGGGCGGTGCTTGGGGACAGCTTCGGTGCCCGAACCGGAATCATCCGAGAGGGATATCTTTCCCCTCATTGACGCCCCTCCTCCGGATCTACGAAGGCCGCTCTATTTTTCCCTTTGGGAGGAGGGTTCTCTTCTTCCTCCTCCTCCTCATTGTCCTTCTCTTCGTGTCCCTCATTAGAGAAAGGAGCCTTGGTTCCTCCGGACGCAGCGCCCGAAGTTTCTTCGTGAGGGAGGCCACCATCGGACTCCTTGCTCTTCTTCTTGTTGTCCTTCTTTGCCAGTGCCTAGTAGGTCACCGGGACCAACATCTTCATCAACAGAGGCTCGGTTGGGTTTTTGGGGAGCGGGGTCGGACACTTAATCCGCTCTTCCTTCTTTATCCAGTCCTATTTAGGAAATGGAATTCTAGGACCCCTCTCTAAGATTGACAAGCTAAGTAATGTTTGGAAATATGATACTTACTAGCGATGCCGGATTGTTGTAGTCGAGGCCGGTGTCGTCAGACGTACTTGGCCACATCTTCTGCTTCTTGACGAGCACCTTCCAATTCCCTTTGCGCCTCATGCCAATGAATCACTGCAGAGTCCTAGGCCCCTCCGGATTAAACTCCCACATTTTGAGAGGCCATCATTGACAAGGGAGAGCTCGACGGATGAGCATCGCCTGAATCACATAGGCAAGGGTGATGTCCTTTTTTATCATACTCTTGATATGCTTCTACAACATCGACACTTTGTCAGGGGACCCCCGATCTAGACCCTTCTTGGTCCAGGATGTGACGCCTTGGAGGTCCAGATCTGAAAGCGGGAGCAGCAACCCACAAATCTCCCTTTGGGCCAGGTAACATGGTTGAGCTTGCTCACCATGGCGTCACCGCACTCGGCGTGTTGGCCTTCAAACACCTTCGGCTTCACATTAAGAACCTTGAGCCATAAGCGGAAGTGTGGAGGGACGCCGAGGAATGCCTCACACACGACAATAAATGCCGAGATGTGGAGGAAGGAATTCAGGGCCAGATCATTGAAATCCAGCCCATAGTAGTACATGAGACCTCGGACGAAGGGGTGAAGGGAGAATCCAAGTCCTCGGAGGAAGTGGGGGATAAAAACCACCCTCTCACCGGGCTCCAGGGTGGTGATGACCTGCCCCGGGGTTGGAAGCCTGTATTTAATCTCCGCCGTCAAGTACCTCGCCTCACGCAGATCCTGGATGTTCTTCTCCGTTATGGAGGAGGATCCACTTTCCCTAAAAGACGGATCCGGCCATTGCTGGAGAAGTTGAGGCGAAGCGAAAGTTTAGAACTTGGGCGCTGGAGCTCGGGGGACGGAAAGGCAGAGGAAGAAGAAGGCGTGAGGTGAACAGATGGGTCTTTGTCCTCTTATAGAGGCAGTGAATATCAAGCGCCCCCTCATAAGACTTAAACCTCGCCTATTCCCGAGGAGGCGTGCGAACGGCATTGTTGGATTACCCAAACCCGCATTTATGAGAATCCCGTGATAAGGGGACACAATCTCTGTTTTGACAAGACGTGTCAATGGTCGTGCCTCAAAGCGCGAAACAGGGCTGTGTAACGGTTCAGAATAATAACAAGGCTAGAACATAATGTCTCACAAAAAAAGTTGCCTATGGACGTGGCTTATTTTAAGTGTTGTTGCCTTTTACAGATTAGGGTTGTACGTGGTAAGCAGGGCTGGATACATCACCTATGTGCGGAAGACTGCTTTGGAGTTTTTGGAGGAGGAACCCGCCTTGCAATGCCGAAGACAATCTGCACGCCGGATATATCGTCATTGAAGCCTGGTTGAGGGGCTACTGATGGAGTCCTGGACTAAGGGGTCCTTGGGCGTCCGGGATATGTGATATGGGCCGGACTAATGGGCCGTGAAGATGCGAAATCAAAGACCTTCTTCCGTGTCAGGACGGGACTCTCCTTTGCGTGGATGGCAAGCTTGGTGTTCGGATCATGCATCTTCCTTTCTATGTAAACTGACTCTATACAACCCTAGATCCCTCCAATGTCTATATAAACCGAAGGGTTTAGTTCGTAGGGTCAATCACAATCATACATGCTAGACATGTAGGGTTTAGCCATTACAATCTCGAGGTAGATCAACTCTTGTAACCCCTATACTCATCAAAGTCAATCAAGCAGGAAGTAGGGTGTTACCTCCATTAAGAGGATCCGAACCTGGGTAAACATCGTGTCCCCTACCTCCTGTTACCTTCGATCCTTAGATGCATAGTTTGGGACCCCCTACCCAGTACCTGCAGGTTTTGACACTGACAGTTCTCCTATTGGTTCGATAACCTTGGTTCTCACTAAGGGAAATACTTCTCCACTACTATATTGCTTCACCCTTCCTCTTTGGGGAAAATCCCAATGCCAGCTCACATGTAGCAATGTTTTTCAATATATCCCCTAACTTTGAACCAAATATACAATGTACATGCATACCTACGTACATTATCAACACAAGATCTTACACAAACACATCATTCATAGATCTTCCAAAAGAGTGGGGGCTAAATTGTGCTACCACATACTTGCAAAACAAAGTTGTGCTAGCGTATCACCTAGTTGTGGATTTTCTAAGCCTGCAATAAAAAACATCGAACGCTAAGTAACAGGCTAGAAAATCAAGAAAAAGTATAGTATTGAGATACCTCGGTATCATGGCTTCTGCATCTTTACGGTGTCTAGAATGTAAGAAACTTGTATGACTCTAGCTGCACTAAGCAGGGCCGCATGGAAGAAACAGGGAGGTTGCTTGGCGGGGAAAAGACCCATGGGACGCATGGTAGGCTGTGGGGGTGCCGATGAGAGGCTCTGTTGCATGGGCAGGCCATCAGTGGCGATGCAGTGCGGCCTCACAGAGAATCCGTACTGGAATGGTCCATAGGGAGACAAGGAGGAGACGTCGCAATGTCACAGGAGAATTAAGCAACCACCGCTATGGTCGAAATCACAGCCGCCCCCGGTACCCATCGCATGAGGGGGCAGGGTTAGGGTGGGTGGCAGGCTAACCCTAGGCCGCCGCGGGTTAGGGTCATGCATGCGTAAGTTCCTTAAGATATAGAGTTGGTGCAGATACACGGTCTCCACCTCAATTTGCGGGCTGGCCTAGGCTCCTGGGGCATCACTGATACGTCTCCATCGTATATACTTTTCCAAACTCTTTTACCCTTGTTTTGGACTCTAATTTGCATGATTTGAATGGAACTAACCCGGACTGACGCTGTTTTCAGCAGGATTGCTATGGTGTTATTGTGTACAGAAATAGAAGTTCTCAGAATGACCTGAAAATCCACGGAGAATATTTTTGGAATAAATAAAAAATATCGGCGAAAGAATCAACCGAGGGGGGACATCTGCTATCCACAAGTGTGGAGGGCCTGCCCACCCCGCTAGGGTGCACCCCCTGTCATGTGGGTCCCCTGGACCTCCACCGACCTCAACTCCAACTCCATATATTCACGTTCAGTGAGAAAAAAATTCAAAGAGAATGATTCATCATGTTTTACGATACGGAGCCGCCGTCACCTCCCGTTCTTCCTCAGGAGGGAAGATCTGGAGTCTGTTTTGGGCTCCGGAGAGGGGAAATCATCGCCATCGTCATCATCAACCATGCTCCATCACCAATTTCTTGATGCTCACCTAATTCCATCGTAGGCTTGCTATACATTGATGGGTTGTATGATATTTATCATGTAATTGAGTTAGTTTTGTTAGGGTTTGATCCCTAGTATCCACTATGTTCTGAGATTGATATTCCTATGACTTTGCTATGCTTAATGCTTGTCAATAGGGCCCGAGTACCATGATTTCATATCTGAACCTATTATGTTTTCATGAATATATTTGTGTTCTTGATCCTATCTTGCAAGTTATAATCACCTACAACGTGTTATGATCCGGCAACCCCGGAGTGACAATAGTCGGGACAGTTCCCGGTGATGACAGTAGTTTGAGGAGTTCATGTATTCACTAAGTGCTAATGCTTTGGCCTGGTTCTCTTTTAAACGAAGGCCTTAATATCCCTTAGTTTCCATTAGGACCGCGCTGCCAAGGGAGGGTAGGACAAAAGATGTCATGGAAGTTCTTTTCCATAAGTATGTATGACTATATTCGGAATACATGCCTACATTATATTGTTGAATTGGAGCTACTTCTGTGTCACCCTAGGTTATGACTGTTGCATGATGAATGCCTTCTGACATGATTATCCATCATTGATCCATTGCCTATGAGCTTTTCACATATTGATCTTTGCTATGTTACTTTGTCGTTGTCACTATTAAAATTTTTACAAAACTGCTACTGTTAGTTTTGCCACTTTTACCGTTACTTCCATACTACTTTTCTACTAAATATTTTGCTGCAGATTTTATGTCTTTCAGTTGTGGTTGAATTGACAACTCAGCTGCTAATACTTGAGAATATTCTTTGGCTTCCCTTGTGTCGAATCAATAAATTTGGGTTGAATACTCTACCCTCGAAAACTATTTCGATCCCCTATACTTGTGGGTTATCAAGACCTTTTTGTGGCACCATTGCTGGGGAGCATAATTCAATTCTCTGAGTCACTTGGTATGTATATCTGTTGATCACTATGAAGAATTTGATAGATACCAAAACCAAGATCTATCCCTCAACTACGAGGGGAGGTAAGGAACCGCCATCTAGCTCTGCACTTGATTCACCTTCTGTTTTGAGTAAGCTTGTGACACCTACACCTGTTATTGATTCTGATATGTCGCATGTTATTGATGATGCCACTTCTGCTATGCATGATGCTTATGATGATACTACTTCTTTGCTTGATAATACTGTGCCACTAGGTGAATTACTTGATGAACAACTTGCTAGGGTTAGAGATCATGATATTACTAAAACCCATGATATTAATGAAACTGAAAATTATGATTCTTCCCCTAGATATGGATTTCTTGTTGTACCCGACGGTTATACTATGGAGGAAGAAACTGCTAGAGACTTCTTTGCTTGCAATGATCTTAAGAAACTGTAAGCTAAGCTGAAAGAAAAATCTTTGAATGCTAGAATGCAATATGATCCTAAGTTTGCTACTTCACCTATCTTTTTTACTGATAAGGATTATGAATTCTCTGGAAATCCTGAGTTAATTACTTGGTCGAATATGATCCTTTTCATGGTTATGAATCTAAAGCTGTTGTGTCACATCTTACTAAATTGAATGATATGGGAACCCTATTTGCCCATGAGGAAAAAATTTGCCATTACAATATTCTTAAGTTGTTTCCTTTCTAGTTAAAGGGTGATGCTAAGTTATGGTTTAACTCTCTTGCTCCTTGTTGTGTGCATAGTCCCCAGGATATGATTTACTACTTCTCCTAAAAATACTTCCCTGCTCATAAGAAACAAGCTGCTTTAAGGGAAATATTTAACTTTGTACAAATTGAAGAAGAGAGTCTCCCACAAGCTTCGGGGAGGCGTCTCCAGTTAATTAATTCTTTTCTTGATAATCCTCTAAAGAAAAATGAAATATTGATATCTTTTATAATGGACTAACCGATGCTTCTAGGGACCACCTAGATAGTTGTGCTGGTTGTGTTTTCAGGGAAAGAACTATTGAGCAAGCAAAATTGCTATTGAATAATATTTTCAGTAATTATAATGATTGGACACTTCCTGAACCTAAGCCAACTTCAAAGAAAAGAGGTATTCTATTTCTCAGTCCTGAAGATATGCAAGAGGCAAAGAAGCTATGAAAGAAAAAGGTATTAAATCTGAAGATGTTAAGAATTTACCGCCTATTGAAGAAATACATGGTCTTGATAACCCAACATAGGTAGTAGAGGTAAATTATCTTTATACATTTGATGAAGGTGATATTTGATACATCTCCAACGTATCTATAATTTTGATTTTTCCATACTATTGTATTACCTGTTTTGTATGTTTATGGGCTTTACTTTACACTTTTATATCATTTTTGGGACTAGCCTACTAAACGGAGGCCCAACCCGAATTGCCGTTTTTTTGCCTATTTCAGTGTTTCGAAGAAAAGGAATATCATATGGAGTCCAAACGGAATGAAACCATCGGCAGCGATCTTTTTGGAACAAACGCAATCCAGGAGACTTAGAGTGGACATCAAGAAGCAGCCAAGGCGTACACGAGGCTGGAGGGCGCGCCCTAGGGGGGTAAGCGTGCCCCCACCCTCGTGGGCCTCTCGTGGCTTCCCTGACCTACCTCCTTCACCTGTATATACCTCCATACCCTAAAAACATCCAGGAGCAGCACGAAAAACTATTTCCACTACCGCAACCTTCTGTATCCGTGAGATCCCATGTTGGAGCCTTCGCCGGCGATCCACCGGAGGGGGAATCGACCACGGAGGGCTTCTACAGCAACACCATAGGCTCTCCGATGAGTTGTGAGTAGTTTATCACAGACCTTCGGGTCCATATTTATTAGCTAGATGGCTTCTTCTCTCTCTTTGAATCTCAATACAATGTTCTCCTCGATCTTCCTGGAGATCTATTTGATGTAACTCTTTTTGCTGTGTATTTGTCGAGATCTGATGAATTGTGGGTTTATGATCAAGTTTATATATGAGAAATATTTGAATCTCCTCTGAATTCTTTTATGTATGATTGATTATCTTTGCAAGTCTCTTCGAATTATCAGTTTGGTTTAGCCTACTAGATTTATCATTCTTGCAACGGGAGAAGTGCTTAGCTTTGGGTTCAATCTTGCGGTGTCCTTTCCCAGTGATAGCAGGGGCAGCAAGGCACGTATTGTATTGTTGCCATCAAGGATAAAAAGATGGGGTTTATATCATATTGCTTGAGTTTATCCCTCTACATCATGTCATCTTTCTTAATGCGTTACTCTGTTCTTATGAACTTAATACTCTAGATGCAGGCAGGAGTTGGTCGATGTGTGGAGTAATAGTAGTAGATGCAGAATCATTTCAATCTACTTGTCGCGGACGTGATGCCTATATACATGATCATGCCTAGATATTCTCATAACTATGCACTTTTCTATCAATTGCTCGACAATAATTTGTTCACCCATCGTAATACTTATGCTATCTTTAGAGAAGCCACTAGTGAAACCTATGGTCCCCGGGTCTATATTCTATCATACAAGTTTCCGATCTACTTTATTTTGCAATCTCTACTTTCCAATCTATATCATAAAAATACCAAAAATATTTATCTTATCTTATTATCTCTATCAGATCTCACTTTCGCAAGTTCCCGTGAAGGGATTGACAACCCCTTTATCGCGTTGGTTGCGAGGTTCTTATTTGTTTGTGTAGGTACGAGGGACTTGTTTGGAGCCTCCTACTGTATTGATACCTTGGTTCTCAAAAACCGAGGGAAATACTTACGCTACTTTGCTGCATCACCCTTTCCTTTTCAAGGGAAAACCAACGCAGTGCTCAAGAGGTAGCAAGAAGGATTTCTGGCGCCGTTACCGGGGAGATCTTCGCTCAAGTCAAGACATACCAAGTACCCTTCACAAACTCATCTCCCTCACATTACATTATTTGCCATTTACCTCTCGTTTTCCTTCCCCCACTTCACACTTGTCGTTTTATTCGCCCTCTCTTTTCCGTTCGCCTCTCTTTTCCGATGGCTCAAGATAATACTAAAGTGTGTGACTTTTCCAATACCAATAAAAATGATTTTCTTATCACTATGATTGCTCCGCTTAATGATGCTGAATCTTGTGAAATCAATGCTGCTTTGTTGAATCTTGTTATGAAAGATCAATTCTCTGGCCTTCCTAGTTAAGATGTCGCTACTCATCTAAACAACTTTGTTGATTTGTGTGATATGCAAAAGAAGAAATACATGGATAATGATATTGTTAAATTGAAGCTATTTCTGTTTTCTCTTAGAGATCGTGCCAAAACTTGGTTTTCGTCTTTGCCTAAAAATATTATTGATTCATGGAACGAGTGCAAAGATGCTTTTATCTCTAATTATTTTCCTCCCGCTAAGATCATCTCTCTTAGAAACGATATTATGAATTTTAAGCAACTACATCATGAGCATGTTGCACAATCTTGGGAGAGAATGAAATTAATGATTCGCAATTGCCCTACACATGGTTTGAATTTATGGATGATCATACAAAAATTTTATGCCGGATGGAATTTGGCCTCTAAAAATCTTTTAGATTCGGTCGCGGGAGGCACTTTCATGGAAACAACTTTAGGAGAAGCTACTAAACTCCTAGATAATATTATGGTTAATTATTCTTAATGGCACACTGAAAGATCTACTAGTAAAAAAGTTCATGCGATAGAAGAGATTAATGTTTTGAGTGGAAAGATGGATGAACTTATGAAATTGTTTGCTACTAAGAGTGCTCCTATTGATCCTAATGATATGCCTTTGTCTACTTTGATTGAGCATAATAATGAATCTATGGATGTGAGTTTTGTTGGTAGGAATAATTTTGGTAACAATGCTTATAGAGGAAACTTTAATCCTAGGCTGTTTCCTAGTAATTCCTCTAATAATTATGGTAATTCCTACAATAACTCTTATGGAAATTTTAATAATATGCCCTCTGATTTTGAGAATAGTGTTAAAGAATTTATGATCTCTCAAAAGAATTTCAATGCTTTGCTTGAAGAAAAATTGCTTAGAGTTGATGAATTGGCTAGGAACGTGGATAGAATTTCTCTTGATGTTGATTCTTTGAAACTTAGATCTATCCCACCTAAGAATGATATCAATGAGTCTCTCAAAGCCATGAGAATTTCCATTGATGAGTGCAAAGAAAGAACCGCTAGAATGCGAGCTATGAAAGATTGCTTTGTAAAAGCGTGTTCTTTTAGTTTCCATGAAAATAATGACGAAGATCTAAAAGTTATTGATGTGTCTCCTATTAAGTCTTTGTTTTGAAATATGAATCTTGATAATGATGGGACTGGAGATGAGTCAACTTTAGTTAAAAGGCGTCCCAATGATTCAGAGTTTTTAGATCTTGATGCTAAAATTGGTAAAAACTTTACATAGGAATGAACCCACTATTTTGGATTTCAAGGAATTTAATTATGATAATTGTTCTTTAATAGATTGTATTTCCTTGTTGTAATCCGTGTTGAATTCTCCTCATGCTTATAGTCAAAATAAAGCTTTTACCAAACATATCGTTGATGCTTTGATGCAATCTTATGAGGACAAACTTGAATTGGAAGTTTCTATCCCTAGAAAACGTTATAACTAGTGGGAACCTACTATTAAAATTAAAATTAAAGATCATGAATGCTATGCTTTGTGTGATTTGGGTGCTAGTGTTTCCACGATTCCAAAAACAATATGTGATGTGCTAGGTTTCCGTGATTTTGATGATTGCTCTTTAAACATGCACCTTGCGGATTCCACTATTAAGAAACCTATGGGAAGGATTAATGATGTTCTTATTGTTTAAAATAGGAATTATGTGCCCGTAGATTTTATTGTTCTTGATATAGATTGCAATCTTTCATGTTGTATTATTCTTGGTAGACCTTTCCTTAGAACGATTGGTGCAATTATTGATATGAAGGAAGGAAATATTAGATTCCAATTTCCATTAACGAAAGTCATGGAACACTTTCCTAGAAAGAAGATCAAATTACCTTATGAATCTATTATGCGAGCTACTTATGAATGGAATACGAAAGATGGCAATACTTAGATCTATTCTCGCTTTTATGCCTCGCTAGGGGCGTTAAACGATAGTGCTTGTTGGGAGGCAACCCAATTTTATTTTTGTCCTTGCTTTTTGCTTATGTTTAGTAATAAATAAATCATATAGCCTCTTTTTATATGTTATTTTATGTTTTAATTATTGTTTGTGCCAAGTAGAACCTATATGGTCATCTTGGGTGATAGTTAATTTGATTCTGCTAAAAACAGAAACTTTTGCGCGCACAAGAATAATTTTAATAAATCACAGAACGTTATTTTTAATTGATTATTTTTGACGTAGATCAATAGACAAATTTCCTAAGACTTCCTATTTTTATAGGATTTTTAGAGTTCCATAAGTATTCGAAAGTTACAGATTGCTACAAACTGTTCTGTTTTTGACAGATTCTGTTTTTCGTGTGTTGTTTGCTTATTTTGATAAATCTATGGCTAGTATCGGGGGGTATGAACCATAGAGAAGTTGGAATACAGTAGGTTTAACACCAATATAAATAAAGAATAAGTTCATAACAGTACCTTAAGTGGTGGTTTTTCTTTCTTGCACTAACGGAGCTCATGAGATTTCCTGTTGAGTTTTGTGTTGTGAAGTTTTCATGTTTTGGGTAAAGATTCGATGGACTATGAAATAAGGAGTGGCAAGAGCCTAAGCTTGGGGATGCCCATGGCACCACAAGATAATTAAAGTACAACCAAAAGCCTAAGCTTGGGGATGCCCCGGAAGGCATCCCCTCTTGCGTCTTCATCTATCGGTAACTTTACTTGGAGCTATATTTTTATTCACCACATGATATGTGTTTTGCTTGGAGCGTCTTGTATGATATGAGTCTTTGCTTTTTAGCTTACCACAATCATCCTTGATGTACACACCTTTTGGGAGAGACACACATGACTTGGAATTTATTGGAATACTCTATGTGCTTCACTTATATCTTTTGAGCTAGATAGTTTTTGCTCTAGTGCTTCATTTATACTTTATAGAGCACGACGGTGGTTTTATTTTGTAGAAATTATTGTTCTCTCATGCGTCACTTATATTATTTTGAGAGTCTTTTAAAACAGCATCGTATTTGCTATGGTTATAAAATTGGTCCTAGAATGATGGGCATCCAAGTTAAGTTTAATAAAAAACTATCATAGCAAGTGAATTGGATGCTGTGATCAATTTGATGCTTGCTAATTGTTTCGAGATATAAAGGTGGTAATATTAGAGTCCTGCTAGTTGGGTAATTGTGAAATTGAGGAATACTTGTGTTGAAGTTGGCAAGTCCCGTAGCATGCACGTATGGCGAAAGTTGTGTAATAAATTTGTTGCATGGGGTGCTCTTTTGATTGCCTTCCTTATGTGTGGAGGTCGGGGGCGCGCGATGGTTAACTCCTACCAACCTCCCCCAGAGGAGCATGCGTAGTAGTACTTTGCTTTGAGGGCTAATAAAACTTTTGCAATAAGTATATGAGCTCTTTATGACTAATGTGAGTCCATGGATAGTATGCACTCTTACCCTTCCATTATTGCTAGCCTCTTCGTACCGTGCATTTCCCTTTCTCACCTTGAGAGTTGGTGCAAACTTCGCCGGTGCATCCAAACCCCGTGATACGACACGCTCTATCACACATAAACCTCCTTATATCTTCCTCAAAATAGCCACCATACCTACCTATTATGGCATTTCCATAGCCATTCTGAGATATATTTCCATGCAACTTTCCACCGTTCCGTTTATCATGACACGCAACATCATTATCATATTGCCTTGCATGATCATGTACTTGACATCGTATTTGTGCAAAGCCACCATGCATAATTTTTCATACATGTCATTCTTGATTCATTGCCTATCCCGGTACACCGCCGGAGGCATTCATATAGATTCATATCTTGTTCTAGTATTGAGTTGTAATTTTTTAGTTGTAAATAAATAGAAGTGTGATGATCATCATTATTAGAGCATTGTACCTTATAAAAAAAGAGAAAGGCCAAATTAAAAAAAGGCTAAATAAAAAAAGGAAGGCCAATAATAATAAAAAAACAAAAAACAAGGGGACAATGTTACTATCCTTTTCCACACTTGTGCTTCAAAGTAGCACCATGGTCTTCATGATAGAGAGTCTCTTATGTTGTCACTTTCATATACTAGTGGGAATTTTTCATTATAGAACTTGGCTTGTATATTCCAATGATGGGCTTCCTCAAAATGCCCCAGGTCTTCGTGAGCAAGCAAGTTGGATGCACACCCACTTAGTTTCTTTTGTTGAGCTTTCATACATTTATAGGTCTAGTGCATCTGTTGCATGGCAATCCCTACTCCTCATGTTGACATCAATTGATGGGCATCTCCATAGCCCATTGATTAGGCTCGTCAATGTGAGACTTTCTCCTTTTTTGTCTTCTCCACACAGCCTCCATCATCATATTCTATTCCACCCATAGTTCTATATCCGTGGCTCACACTCATGTATTCCGTGAGAGTTGAAAAAAGCTGAAGTGCATTAAAAAGTATGAACCAATTGCTTGGCTGAAATCGGGTTGTGCATGATGGGAGTATTTTGTGTGATGAAAATGAAACATAGCCTAACTATATGATTTTGTAGGGATGAACTTTCTTTAGCAATGTTATTTTGAGACGACATGATTACTTGTTGGTATGCTTGAAGTATTACTATTTCTTATGTCAATATGAACTTTTATTTTGAATCATTTGGATTTGAACCTTCATGCCACAATGGAGAAAATTACATTGAGAAATATGCTAGGTAGCATTCCACATCAAAAGTTCTATTTTTACCATTTACCTACTCGAGGACAAGCAAGAATTAAGCTTGGGGATGCTTGATATGTATCCAGCGTATCTATAATTTTTTATTGTTCCATACTATTATATTACCCGTTTTGCATGTTTATGGGCTTTACTTTACACTTTTATATCATTTTTGGGACTAACCTACTAACCGGAGGCCCAGCCCGAATTGCTATTTTTTTTGCCTATTTCAGTGTTTCAAAGAAAAGGAATATCAAGCGGAGTCCAAACGGAACAAAACCTTCGGGAGCCATCTTTTGGAACAAACTCAATCCAGGAGACTTAGAGTAGACATCAAGAAGCAGCCGAGGCGGACACGTGGCAGGAGGGCGGGCCCTAGGGGGTAAGCGCGCCCCCACCCTCGTGGGCCTCTCGTGGCTTCCCTGACCTACCTCCTTCACCTATATATACCTCCATACCCTAAAAACATCTAGGAGCAGCACGAAAAACTATTTCCACTACCACAACCTTCTGTATCCGTGAGATCCCATGTTGGAGCCTTCGCCGGCGATCTGCCGGAGGGGGAATCGACTATGGAGGACTTCTACATCAACACCATAGCCTCTCCGATGAGTTGGGAGTAGTGTAACACAAACCTTCGGTTCCATGGTTATAAGCTAGATGGCTTCTTCTCTCTCTTAGAATCTCAATACAATGTTCTCCTCGATCTTCTTGGAGATCTATTCGATGTAACTCTTTTTGGGGTGTGTTTGTCGAGATACGATGAATTGTTGGTTTATGATCAAGTTTATCTATGGGAAATATTTGAATCTCCTCTAAATTCTTTTATGTATGATTGGTTATCTTTGCAAGTCTCTTCGAATTATCAGTTTGGTTTAGCCTACTAGATTTATCATTCTTGCAACGGGAGAAGTGCTTAGCTTTGGGTTCAATCTTGCGGTGTCCTTTGCCAGTGATAGCAGGGGCAGCAAGGCATGTATTGTATTGTTGCCATCAAGGATAAAAAGATGGGGTTTATATCATATTGCTTGAGTTTATCCCTCTACATCATGTCATCTTGCTTAATGCGTTACTCTGTTCTTATGAACTTAATACTCTAGATGCAGGCATGAGTCGGTCGATGTGTGGAGTAATAGTAGTAGATGCAGAATCGTTTCGATCTACTTGTCGCGGACGTGATACCTATATACATGATCATGCCTAGATATTCTCATAACTATGCACTTTTCTATCAATTGCTCGATAGTAATTTGTTGACCCACCGTAATACTTATGCTATCTTGAGAGAAGCCACTAGTGAAACCTATGGACCCCGGGTCTATCTTTTATCATATAAGTTTCCGATCTAATTTTATTTCCATCTTTAGTTTCCAATCTATATCATAAAAATACCAAAAATATTTATCTTATCTTATTATCTCTATCAGATCTCACTTTTGCAAGTTACCGTGAAGGGATAGAGAACCCCTTTATCGCGTTGGTTGCGAGGTTCTTGTTTGTTTGTGTAGGTACGAGGGACTTGTTTGGAGCCTCCTACTGGATTGATACCTTGGTTCTCAAAAACTGAGGGAAATACTTATGCTACTTTGCTGCATCACCGTTTCCTCTTCAAGGGAAAACCAACGCAGTGTTCAAGAGGTAGAAATATTCCTCATAATAATTCTGCTAGTGAATGCTTGGATGAGCTTGATAATCTTATTGTTAGACAAGAAAACTTCAACGCTTAGGTTAGTAGACAATTGAAACGAAATGCTCACATGCTTGACTGCTTGGGTGATTATTGATACGTCTCCAATGTATCTATAATTTTTGATTGTTCGATGTTGTTATATTATCATTCTTGGATGTTTTACAATCATTTTATGTCATTTTTTGGTACTAACCTATTGAGATAGTGCCCGGTGCTAGTTGTTGTTTTCTGCATGTTTTTTACATCGCAGGAAATCAATATCAAACGGAGTCCAACGCAATGAAACTCCTGGAGGATTTTTTTGGGCCAGAAGACATCCATTGGGCCAAAGAAGCACATGGGGATGGTTCGAGGGGAGCAGCACCCACCGGGGCGCGCCAGGAGGCCCAGGCATGCCCTTGTGGGTTGTGTTCACCTCGGGTGCCCCCTGAACCACCTCTTTGCTCTATAAATACCCCAATATTCCAGAAACCCTAGGGGAGTCGACGAAAATCAATTCCGTCCGCTGCAGAGTCCAGAACCACCAGATCCAATCTAGACACCGTCATGGAGGGTTCACCACTTCCATTGGTGCCTCTCCGATGATGGGTGAGTAGTTCTTTGTAGAACAATGGGTGCGTAGTTAGTAGCTAGATGGCTTCCTCTCTCTGTCTCTTGATTATCAATACAATGGTATCTTGAAGATCCATATGCACTACAAAAAAAAGACAAATCCGTGACATTTTGGGCCGAACGAATTTTTTCTATCATACTTATGACACTTCTATGACGATAATTGTGACAAAACCCGACATCATCATAGATGTGGTGGGCTCCTACTTCTATGACAGAAAATCATGACAGAAAATGGGCTTTTCGTCCTGGGCGGGCCGGAGACGCCGTTGCATGACATTCTTTGGGCCGTCCATGATGGAAAAAAGCGTGGTAGAAACGAGGGCGAGGAAAATTTCAGGGAGTTCCCGGTTACGGTGGGTGGTCGGGGGCCAAGCGATGCGCGTTTCTCTCGTACACGTACGCGTGTGTGTGCGAGGCGTTGGGCTCTAACTCAACCCGAGCGAGGCGTCGCCTAACTGAACCCGAGCGATTGCACTACAGACTACGTGTTACTGAACCCGAGCGATTGAGCGATTCCTTCACTACTGCTGCTAACTGAAGCCGATCGATGCTTCCTCTGGATGAACAGTGAGCGTGGTGGGGGGGGGGAGGTGGATGAACAGTGAGCGGTGGGGGTGGATGAACAGGACCACGTGGCGTCGCCTCTGGATGAACAGGACCCCGATCGATCGAGCCAGGTGGGGCTGGATGAACAGGACCCTGTGGAGGGCTGGATGAACAGGACGACCCCGTGGAGGGCTGGATGAACAGTACACAGTGGAGGGGTGGATGAATAGTAGCCCATGGAGGGGTGGTTGAACTGGAGCCCGTGGAGAGGGGTGGTTGAACAGGAGCCCGTGGATGAACATTCGCAGGTGGAGGCTGGAGGAGGTCGACGGTGGATGAACAATTGCCCGTGGAGGCTGGAGGAGGTCGACGGTGGAGATGAACAGTTTCCCGTGGAGTCCCATTTTGCGGTACGCCATACCCCTCCCAATGAACAGGACCCCTGTTTCGACTGTAGCACTCCGACACAAGTCCGTTTCGTCCATTTTGCGGTAAGCCACACCCCTCCCGATCAACAGGACCCTGTTTCGACCGTAGGAGGTCCAACGCAAGTCCGTTTCGTCCATTTTGCGGTACGCCAGACCCCTCCCATTGAACATGATCCCGTTTCGAACGTGGCCGGCCGAACACAAGGCCATTTCCTATGTTCTGCAGTACGCCAGGCCTAGTTTCCATTGCCTGTTCTATCCAAGCCCTCCCGATTAACACGATGGCGCATTCCATTCCGACCTAGCCGGTTGGCTCCCCATGAACACGACGACGATGATGTTTCTCCGTTCCAACCCAGCCATGTACACGAGCCCTGGTCGTACGTATATATGTGCGAGTACGCGTTCGAGACCCCGCCCGTATGTACGTACGTGGCCGTATTTTCTTTCTTGCACACTGGCCGCTGTACGTACGTGTACATGCTACGTGCGCGCCTCTACTATGACACGTGCATGCCTCTACATCCACAAGTATGTACGTACATGTTCGCGACTAGAATGACAACGCTACGTACGCTTTGACCAGGTGGGTCCCGACTATCAGGCACTTCCTTGCGTCCGAAGATGTAGCTAGTGGGTCCCAGCAGTCAGGGGGGCGAATCATTTTTTTGTTGCCCGGGCGCACTTCCTTGCGTGCGAAGATGTAGCTGGCGGGTCCCAGCAGTCAGGGGGCGAATCATTTTTTTCGCAAAATACGGTCGCCCTTCCAGTGGGTCCCCGCTGTCAGGTGAAGGAATAATTATTTTGTGCGTAATAAGGAGGCACTTCCTTGCGGCTGTCGTGGACCCAGCTGTCAGCCTCTTCATGTACAGTACTCTTCCAATGGAAGTCGGTCATTCACCACATTGACCATGCCACACCGAGAGCACCACGGTGGTGGACGATGGCGAGGCCTAGGAAGGGGACGACGCGGAGCCGGGGAAGACGCAGCAGTGGATGCCCACGCGAAGAGGAGTACGAGGGTTCACTGGTTCGGCTGCGGTGTGAGGTAGCCGTCGCCGCAGAATAATAGGGGGTGTGGGTGAGTAGAGGGATGGCCTGGCCAGCGATGGGAGTAGTAGGGGGCGGTGAGGCCTCCGTGGCATCACAGCTAGCCACGGGAGGCAGGAGCATGCGGCACGACCGACGCTGCTTTGGGCGGCTGGAGCACGAAGACCGGAGGTTGAAGAAGCACTACGGCCGTTGGATGGACCTCGTATGGTCACTCGAGCTAGAATTGTTCATATTGACTAAGTTGATAAAGTCTCTGTCCCCGTCAACTTAGTAGGCCCACAAGTCAGCCTCCCACCAAGGTGTGTCCTAGCTAGCTGGGGGAGTATTCATGTTTTTGTGCGTAATAAGGACGCACTTCCAGTGGGTCCGAGATGACACTGGGGGGGAACAATTTTTTCATGAAATACAGAGGCCCTTCCGGTGGGTTCCAGCTATCAGGTGGAGGAATCATTATTTTGCGCATAATAAGGAGGCATTTCCCTGTGTGGGCCCCTACTGTCAGCCTCTTCCGATGGTTGTTGTTTGTTGACCATGTTGACCTCGCCGCACCAAGAGCACAAACGCGGTGGACGAGCGCGAGGCCCAGGAAGAGAACCACCCAGAGCCGGCGAAGCCTCCGTAGTGGATGCCCACCCCGAGGGGAGTATGAGCGCTGACTGGTCGGCTACGGGGTGAGGCTGACGTCGCCGGAAAATAACAGGATGTGTGGATGGTTAGAGGGATGGCCTGGCAGCAGCACAGCCAGCCACGGGAGGAGGGAGCAGGCAGTCCCGCTGACGCTGGTTTGGGCGACTGGAGCAGGAAGATCAGAGATTGAAGCAGCACAGCCATCAAATCTGTGGAAAACTGCATACAGCCCATTAGCCATTATTTTCAATAATTTTCAGCCCATTTGCTAATTCTTAAGGACATTTGAAGCCCATATTCTTTTTATTAACATTATAGACCATATATTCTAGGCACTTCTAAAAAATTCAACGAAACTTTGCATATTTTGGTGGGGTCCGAACTCTTTTAATCACGAAATTTCGAGTCACGTTAAAAATAATTTTCAAAAAATTATATCAAAATAAAATTCAAAAATAAATTCTCCGCAAAAAAATAAATGAAATTTAGTATCTTAACTAGCAAGATGCCCGTTCGTTGCACGGAACATGAAGATGCATTTGTATGAGTAGCTTATCTTGTGGGAGAAAAGTTGATATTTTAATGTAATTGCCAGTTGCCTTTGGTTTTCATAAGAGTAGAGAGTAGAGAAATCCTGAAAAAATGATATTTTAATGCAATTGCCGGTTGGCTTTGGTTTAAAAATTTACAGCCCATTTGTTACAACTTATAGCCCATTTTCTAGGGAAGCCCATTTCTTACTACTTACATCCCTCCTCGTCTTGAAAGATTTGCAGCCCAGCAGGGCTGAGAAAAGCAAGTAGGCCTCGGCTTTGGTATTCTAAAAAAAATAACTAGGCTAGCCAATTTCAGAAAGAAAAAATATATCAACTGGGCTCGTCATGTGCTTAATAAAAGCATAAGCGTGGGCTAGACGGGCCACAGCCCCCGCATAGCGTGCAGTTCAGCTCCGTCTCTGAAACTAAAAAACAATTGGGCGAGCTGTTGGGTCCCTGGTGTTATCCGCTCGTTGTGTAATTTTCTCGTTTATTGACTACATTGACAACGGTGTGGGACCTAGTTGTCAAACAATTAGGAGGAAGTATTTTTTTGGTTTGTAATAACGAGACACCTGCTTGCGAAATGCAATGACCTTGGTGGGTCCCTACTGTCAGCCTCTCCTTGTACAGTCATCTCCTGATTCCTCTTTGTTGTTGACCATGTTGACAACGCCAGACGGCAGCGGGCACAGTGAGCGAACCAAGGCGGAGAACGACAGCGAGGCCTCGGACGGAAACGAATAGCAGCCGTGGAAGATGCGGCAGTGTAGTGGTAGGTGGAGGGGAGTACGAGGGAAAAAACATGCAACTCAAGCATACAAATGGTACAAAAAGCCCAAGGCTTAATTGTTCATCAAATTTTTAGACAAAACCCAGATTGAACATGACAGTAACATCTAACCCAACCACTCTTTTTTGCAGTCACAAAGAAATGGATCGGTCTGGTCCATAAAATCAACATCCTGTCCAAAAAAATTATTTCAGGATGACTACAACTTGTTGTAAATAGAAGCCGAGCATGTTTAGAAGCCCATTTGTCCACCTGAAACTTCTTTTTTTGCTGTTCAACATGTCCGTCCGTGAGAAATCTCTTGCGGTAAAAATTAAGCCCCATGGACCATAGTAACCTTGCATTCAACACGAAGAATGTGACAAAGCTTCTGTTTGCCTGGTTGGATGCATATCGTTCCATCGTTATTGTCCTCAAACGAATGTCATGAGAACTGAGAAAATCATTGTGCTTATTCTGCCACCGATTGGTTATATGTTTTTCTCCATGTGGTTCTGCCTAAGTAGACATGAAGATTGAAAATAGTTAAGGTCTGAAAATAGAGTATGTCGAAAGAACGACTACTGAATAGTTAATTCTAGTGCAATATATACGGGCTTTCAATGTGCATGCAATCATCACCTCTATGTATAAATTCTCCAGAGATCTAAAGCATCGCAGCAAGCCAATAATTATGTCCACATCAAAACTATACATTCTGATATATATGATCTTGATAGAATCTAGCAGCATTGATAGGCTATCAATGGACGAACTCTTCATTGAGCATATAACATAATATTAGTACCCAAAGTGTACTCCAAGATGATATAAAACTTATGCGCACAAATGAAAAATGCAGCATATGATTACAAATGTGTAGATGATAATATACGATACCTGAAAAAGTGAGGAACCAAACACCAACTCCTTGTGATTATTAAATGTTTCACGAATTACACCCAAGGTCTCAAGTTTGGGCGCAAAGACAACATTTATTTGTGAAAATGTATAACAATTATCAAGGAGCAACCTTTCAAGTGAAGGGGCATCTTCGATGATGAGCTGTTGTCCTTGAAAACAAATTCCAATGCTTTTAAGGTGAGGCGGCTTTATTTGGAGACAACTGATACGGATTTCTATTCCCAAAACAATCAGCAAGCGCTCCAGGGCAGGGCAACCGGAGTGGATGATGTTGTGCAGTGAGGCCTCCGACAGATAAACCACCACAAGCGAAAGTTTTTTTAGGAGTGGGAGTCGAAGCATTTGTACCAGATATTCTGGTAGATGGCACCAGGTGAAGGTGGCGGTGTGGAGAGAGGAGGAAAACCTCGAGATGGACAACGGTGGTGTGGGCACGAATTCTTGGTGTGTTCGTGGTATGAAACTTTTGTGGTAATGGTACAACTCAAATTGCTGGAGTTTTCCGAATTCAGGGGATGTCAACCAAGCGTCCACCTTGCCGGGTATGGACAGCAGGTAGCGTGTCAGGATGTAGAGGCATTGAACGGGGCCCTGCTGGTGAGAAGAGACGATGGCTCTGAGGACATCAAATTTAGGAAGGACAGATATCTGACGACAGTCGAGATTGAGGGGCGCGGTGCGCCATAGAGGGCGCCACCAAGTTGAGGGGACTTGTGTGCGGCAGCAATCCTTGGTGGGGAGAAGCAAGATGATCTCCTCAAGGATGACGTCCAGAAGATCGATGATGCGGTCCACCGGAGATTCTACCGGTTCCTCTGATCCGGGTGGGAGGGCTCGCCTCTTCTCCCCACGCTACCCGGTGCAAGATCTACAACCGGTGTCGCCACTGGCGGGAGCCTCATCTTCTTGGCGCTAAGGCCAATCGACTCCATTTTCCTTGTGGGTCTCATGCCGAGCTCACGGGTTTGGCAGAGTATCCAGAGTCGAGCCTAGTGGCAGTGCGAGTGGGGAAGAATGAGGGCTGGGGATTTCTATAGGAGTGGCAGAAGAGGAGCAGGCGTTTTCTGCACGAGTGAGGAAGAAGGGGAGCGGGGTTTTTTTGTATGAGTGAGGAAGATTGGGGAGCGGGGGGAATTGGGGGGGGGGAGACGGTAGCGGGAGAGTGAGTTGTTCGTGTTTATAAGGCCCGCTGCACTAACTACTCGCTTTTTCCCAAGAACCGCTCTCTTCTTTTGTGTTGCTGCATTGGAGCTGGTGCATGGACTTGGCTGACTAGCCATGCATGCAGGATGCATGTGCCCGTCGGCCACTGCATGCGCCTGGTTTTTACTAGGCCTATTTAATAGGGTGGTTATGGAGTAAATTAAGGAGATTTATTTTCTCTGTGTGCATCCACCAAATTAGAGGATGCGGTACTCGATGCAGGCACTCACATTAAACTAAGCTTCAGAAGATACGGTATGCATACTAACATTCAGAAGAACAAAAGTTCAGCATGTCTATGCATCTCAATGATTCACCATACTATAACCAATACAAAGCTATGAGAAGGTGTGGAAATAAAGAAAATCGGTCGATGCTTCTCTGAGCAAAGGGCCTCCCTTCGCACGCATTAATTTCCTGGGCATGCTTGTTTGTTCTCAATGTTGCGAGCACTTTGAGCATGTTGGCAACTCCACAGCTAGCTAGCCGCCTCATCTTGCAATTGATGCTGACACATCTGCAGCAAACACATGAGGCAATAGATATGACTCAACATGAGTTCATATTGTGCAGTTCCCTTGAAATCATATTCATTGTCCTGAATATGAAAAGATAGGAAAACAGTAGCTATACTTAAATGGTGTTGCAAAACAGTAGCACATATCAATAGCTCGGCATGACAAAACACGATCATCTGGACGAAGGGGATATTGACTTGCCTAAGGAAGATTATATATAATTTCATAAGTCCTTGGTTGATTTCCACCTTCGGCTGCACTGCTTGTTTGCTCCTCCACACATGACAGGATCGTTCCGCACTGCATTCAGCAAGTCAATGTATGAATAAGCTAATTTCATCTTGCGGTGGTCATTGTAACTAGTCACGAATGTAGGAATACCTGGAGCACCATGAGGTTAGCTGACAACAGGTAGATGCAGCCATATAAATTTTGTGCGGTGCTACCAAAATTGAGGTTTGTATCCCTTCCCATTATGAGAATTCTTCTTGAAGTTGGTAGAATGTGACGGCTTGTTCTTTGCATCAAACTTGCCTTTCCCTTGAGATTTGTTCGTGTTGTTTTGGGGCTGGTTGGGCTACAAGTTCTTCTCGTGTACCAGGTGGGCACTAGAAGCTCCCTCAGCGACCCGAGCACGTGTGTCTTTTGCTCTCGCCTTCTCCTCAAAATAAAGACTACTAATGACATCCAAAACAGAAAACTCATGTCTCTTGTTTTTCAGAGAAGTAGCAAAATCGTTCCACGAAGGTGGAAGCTTGGCAATGATGGTCCTAGCAACAAAATTGTCCGGAAACACACACTTAAGGTACTCAAGTTCCTTAGAGAGTGATTGTATCTCATGAGTCTATTGAACAACAGAGCGCTCATCGGTCATCTTGTAGTCACAGAATTGCTCCATGATGTACAACTCGTTGCCAGTGCCCGAGGGCCCAAACATGGCCTCGAGCGCAGCCCACATGTCTTTGTTGCTGTCAAACGACATATATGAATCCACAATGGAGTCCTCAAGAACACTCAGCAGGGCGGCTTTGAAGAGGGTATCCATGTTCTGAAAAGCTTCCTGCTGTGTAGGATTAAGATGGCCCTCAGGCTTACCCTTAGTGGCGTCATAGCAGTACATGATCTGAAACCAATATATTGCTCTTGTGCGCCACCTTTTATATTGCACCCCCTTAAAAGTAGGCGGCTTCAAAAGAGCAGCAAAACCACTCGGAGTAAATTGCCTATAATCAGGTTTTTGGATTGTATTGTTGAATATATGAGCAATTTAGTATGAGATTTAATCCGAATCAGTAGTAAATAGATCATGACGACAATTGCAAACATCAAAGTAATGATGCGGACTAAACCACGAGGACAGAATCATATACTGTACAGCGGGAGCAGAACTGATGTGGTTGATGTTGTCACTCATGTCGTTGATGAAGAGGTTACCAAGGTTGGGGAAGAAGGCTGTCATTGAGGAAGCCGTCGCTGGCAGCAGTCACAGGAGTGTGCTCCCCAAAACCCTGATCGCCCCTCCCCCGTACAGGATCACGAAAGGAGGGGTTCGGAGGACTGTTGTACCTTCTCGCGGTGCACCCGGAAGGAGGGCTGGAGAAGAATTGCATGGCGGTGCTAAGATCTAGAACGGTGCGAAACCATATGATGCAGCAGCAGCTAGGGTGGAGCATGCCAGGTCGGTCGTGCGACTATAATAGTAGGCCTTTGGCCCCCAAATCCCACGTCCAAGTCAATAATAGCCCCACCAAGGTTTGTCTCAAAAAAATGGAGTAATTAAGGCGTCTATTAGTCCCTTTAGTATAAATACTATATCATTAATAATGGCCCCACCTTTTGTCTCACAAAGTATGTTGGAGTACAACCGACTACACATTTACAATCTGCTTCTCTTAACTCTCCTTCAACTAAGCACAAATACTAGATTTAAATCCTTATAGCCTGCTTATGTCATCTAATTGTAGTACTTGCTCTAATGTCACTCTCTGCTGTGTAGTCTGAAATGCCGGGCGTGCAGCGGGCGTTGCCCTCGGTCGGTGTGCCGCTTCAACAGAGGAAGCAGTGAGAGGTCGCGTCGCCCTGACTTGCCATCAATGTGGAGCGGCGGGCTCAGCTGGCGCCAGGCGGGAAGCGCGCGCGGGAGGGGGGAGGGGTTTTTGTTGGGCCAAGAAGGTGAGAAGCCAACTTGGGATCGGTCCGGACGGGGAAATATCATGTGCTCCCATACTCTGCATATGACACTAGTCTATGTTACTACTCCCTCCTTTCCAGTTTATAGAGATGTTTAGAGTAACATAGTAACATGTTATAGTATAAGTTACTCCCCACTATGACCAGCCTTGGCCTCTCCCAGTGCTCCACCATGTATAGCTGCTAATCACCTATGCATTGAAGACTTGAGTTACTAAGCCATTTAATGCACTTAGCACCTCATCTAAGCACATCTAAGCACTTACTAGCACCCCCTTGACCGTGGACCTTGACGGTGTACCTCACCTTGTGTCTCATAATTTTCCTCGTCATCGTCTGAGTCCTAGAAGATCTCACCCACATCATCATTGGGATGCACCCGCCTTGATAGACAATGTGCGCAGAAGGAGTAGAGGCGACTGGGGACGCACCACGTCATGGGCACTTCGTACGTGCTCGTGTGCGTGCAGCATGCATCTTTTCCATCGGTGCTAGCTCTAAGGCCGAGGTTGCAGACGTCTTTGTCTCTGACTAGTCACTGAGCAACGATGACAAAGAGGTGCTGCAAGATATGCGTAGGCGCCGTTACGTGCGAGCTTCGCCATAGCATGACGAACCGTACGTCACCGGAGATGGCGCACGCCTCCATGCAGCCGAGTGTGTACGCATGCATGTGTTATTCACGTTCATTCTGCGACCGAGCGTGTGTGCATGCACGTGTTGTGTACGTGCGTTGTGTGCTCCATGCTGTGCGTGTATGTGCATGAGTTGGATCGGATGGAGTTAGTGCGTTGGCTTGTGTACATGCGTGGATGCATGCGTCCTGTACATGCGTGGCTTGTTGCGTGGTTATCAATATAAACTAGTCCCTCCGTTCCTAAATATAAGTCTTTCTAGCCATTTCAAATAGACTACAACATACGAACGTATGTGGACATATTTTAGATTGTAGATTCACTCATTTTGTTTCGTATGTAGTCCCTTATTGTAATCTCTAAAAGTACTTATATTTGGAAATGGAGGGAGTATAAAACATCTTCAACTTAGCATCCAGATGTACCATTTCTAGTAGTTAGTGAAGAGTTCATGTTCTTTTATTTGTTTATAAGTGGGCAGGCAGCAAAAAACAGGGGAAAACGCGCAAGGTTCCTTGCATACGCTCCACCGCGAGGTTCCTTGCTCCTTCTCGGTCGTCGGGAATCTATGCTCTTCAACTCTTTTCTTTTACGTGAGCTTTGTTCATCCTTTTCCCAACACGCGAGACATCTAGCTTCAAGGTGCACGTGTCATGCAAGAAAATGGAGATAATCAGATAAGCAGTGCATAGGTGAGTCATGCACTTCGATGGCACCTACGCAATATTTTTTCTCCTCGATGGCACGTGAATAGTGCACGTACTCAACGACGGAGCACGGGATGGTAGCAATGACATGGTCAACCCTTTTTTGGAGAGAGTACATACTAAATAACTTTGATGTGTCCCGTCAACTCGCAGAATGATGAGAAGCTTGATTACGCCTTCTCCCTCGCCAACGCGTGCGCGGTCGCTCACAGCACGAGGAGAAACTTTTGCTTACAAGCGGTGGACGTGCAGCAGTTCATTTGGTGTCAGATTGCCAGAAGTACTACTGTAGAACCATCGACTTCCGGAAGAGGCGAAGAGCCAAGCGCAAGGTCACCTACTAACCTTAGGCTAGGCGTAGTGAGAGTAACAAAATTAGGGGTACCTCCTTTTTTTATTCTAGAAACAACCACATGCGAATATCGAGGTGTTGGTTATGTAGAACAAATTTCCTGGAGTCCGTGCTCAGCCATCCTCTATCTCTCTTCTCAGCCAGCCAGCGGACGCGCGGAGCCCATCGTCTGATTGCTCATATGCGGTCCCACATGTCAGTGAAAACGCAAGAGGACCCACTGAACCTGCACATCTTTCACCTTGACGTGTGCTACCTCTTGAGCACTGCGTTGGATTTCCCCGAAGAGGAGAGGATGATGCAGTAAAGTAGCGTAAGTATTTCCCTCAGTTTTTGAGAACCAAGGTATCAATCCAGTAGGAGATCACCCACGAGTCCCTCGTACCTACACAAAACGATAGCTACTCGCAACCAACACGATTAGGGGTTGTCAATCCCTTCACGGTCACTTACGAGGGTGAGATCTGATAGAGATGATAAATAATATTTTTGGTATTTTTGATAGATAGATGCAAAGTGAAAAGTAAAAGGCAAAGTAAAAAAAGCAAGTAAATAAAATAATAGAGATTGATATGATGAGAATAGACCCGAGGGCCATATGTTTCACTAGTGGCTTCCCTCAAGAGCATAAATATTCTACGGTGGGTGAACAAATTACTGTTGAGCAATTGACAGAATTGAGCATAATTATGAGTATATCTAGGTATGATCATGTGTATAGGTATCACGTCGGAGACAAGTAGATCGAAATGATTCTGCATCTACTACTATTACTCCACTCATCGACCGCTATCCAGCATGCATCTAGACTATTAAGTTAAAAACAGAGTAACACATTAAGCAAGATGACATGATGTAGAGGGATAAATTCATGCAATATGATAAAAAACCCATCTTGTTATCCTCTATGGCAAAAATACAATACGTGCCTTGCAACCCTTTCTGTCACTGGTAGGGACACCGAAAGATTGAACCCAAAGCTAAACACTTATCCGATTGCAAGAAATACCAATCTAGTTTGCCAAACCAAACGGATAATTCAAAGAGACTTGCAAAGACAACTCAATCATACATAAAAGAATTCAGAGAAGATTCAAATATTATTCATAGATAAGATGGATCATAAACCCACAATTCATCGGTCTCAACACACACACCGCAAAAAAGAAGATTACATCGAATAGATCTCCACAAGAGAGGGGTAGAACATTGTATTGAGATCCAAAAAGAGAGAAGAAGCCATCTAGCTACTAGCTATGGACCCGAAGGTCTGATGTAAACTACTCACACTTCATGGAGAGGCTATGCTGTTGATGTAGAAGCCCTCCATGGTAGATGCGCCCTCCGGCGGAGCTCAAGAACAGGCCCCAAGATGGGATCTCGCGGATACAGAAAGTTGCGGCGGTGGAATTAGGTTTTTGGCTCCGTATTTGATCTGATGGGGGTACGTAGGTATACATAGGAGGAAGGAGTACGTCGGTGGAGCAACAGGGGGCCCACGAGGCAGGGGGGCGCGCCCAGGGGGGCGCCCTCCACCCTCGTGACCGCCTCTGGCACTTCTTGGAGTAGGGTCCAAGTCTTCTGGATCACGTTCGGTGAGAAAATCACGTTCTCGAAGGTTTCATTCCATTTGGACTCCGTTTAATGTTATGTTTCTTCGAAATACTGAAATAGGCAAAAAACAGCAATTCTGGGCTGGGCCTCCGGTTAATAGGTTAGTCCCAAAAATAATATAAAAGTGGAAAATAAATCCCAATATAGTCCAAAACAGTAGATAAAGTAGCATGGAGCAATAAAAAATTATAGATACGTTGGAGACGTATCAAGCATCCCCAAGCTTAATTCCTGCTCGTCCTCGAGTAGGTAAATGATTAAAAAGAATTTTTGATGCGGAGTGATACTTTGGCATAATTTCAATGTAAATCTTCTTAATTGTGGTATGAATATTCAGATTCAAAAGATTCAAGACAAAAGTTCATATTGACATAAAAGCAATAATACTTCAAGGATACTGATCAAAGCAATCATGTCTTCTCAAAATAGCATTGTTAAAGAAAGCTATCCCTACAAAATCATATAGTCTGGCTAAGCTCTATCTTCATCACACAAAGTATTTAATCATACACAACCCCGATGACGAGCCAAGCAATTGTTTTATACTTTAGTAATCTCAAACTTTTTCAACTTTCACGCAATACATGAGCGTGAGCCATGGACATAGCACTATAGGTGGAATAGAATGGTGGTTGTGGAGAAGACAAAAAAGGAGAATATAGTATCACATCAACTAGGCGTATCAATGGGCTATGGAGATGCCCATCAATAGTTATCGATGTGAGGGAGTAGGGATTGCCATGCAACGGATGCACTAGAGCTATAAGTATGTGAAAGCTCAACAAAAGAAACTAAGTGGGTGTGCATCCAACTTGCTTGCTCACAAAGACCTAGGGCACTTTTGAGGAAGCCCATCATTGGAATATACAAGCCAAGTTCTATAATGAAAAATTCCCACTAGTATATGAAAGTGACAACATATGAGACTCTCTATCATGAAGATCATGGTGCTACTTTGAAGCACAAGTGTGGTAAAAGGATAGTAGCATTGTCCCTTTTCTCTTTTTCTCTCATTTTTTTATTTTTTTTATTTGGGCCTTTTCTTTTTTTTATGGCCACTCTTTTTTTTTCGGAGTCTCATCCCGACTTGTGGGGGAATCATAGTCTCCATCGTCCTTTCCTCACTGGGATAATGCTCTAATAATGATGATCATCACACTTTTATTTTTCTTACAACTCAACAATTACAACTTGATACTTAGAACAAAATATGACTCTATATGAATGCCTCCGGCGGTGTACCGGGATATGCAATGAATCAAGAGCGACATGTATGAAAGAATTATGAAGGTGGCCTTGCCACAAATACAATGTGAACTACATGTTCATGCAAAAAACAATATGACAAAAGTAATGTATGTCATATGAACGGAACAGTGGAAAGTTGCATGGCAATATATCTCGGAATGGCTATGGAAATGCCATGATAGGTAGGTATGGTGGCTGTTTTGAGGAAGGTATAAGGTGGGTGTATGATACCGGCGAAAAGTGCGCGGTATTAGAGAGGCTAGCAATGGTGGAATGGTGAGAGTGCGTATAATCCATGGACTCAACATTAATCAAAAGAACTCATGCACTTGTTGCAAAAATTTAGAAGTCATCAAAAACAAAAGCACTAAACGCATACTCCTAGGGGGATAGATTGGTAGGAAAAGACCATCGCTCGTCCCCGACTGCCACTCATAAGGAAGACAATCAATAAATAAAAATGTGCCCGACTTCATCACAAAGCGGTTCACCATACATGCATGCTACGCAAATCACAAACTTCAACACAAGCATTCTTTAAATTCATAATCACCCCAACTAGCATTGCTTTGATATTATCACCTCCATATCTCTAATCAATTATCAAGCATCAAATTTATCTTAGTATTCAACGCACTCAAAAGAAAGTTTCACATATCTTGAATACCAAGTATATTATCTTTAAGCAAATTACCATGCTATTAACAACTCTCAAAATAATCTAAGTGAAGCATGAGAGATCAATAGTTTCTTTAAAACAAATCCACCACCGTGCTCTAAAAGATCTAAGTGAAGTACTAGAGCAAAAATTATTATGCTCAAAATATATAAGTGAAGCACTATGAGAAAAACTATCAAGCTCAAAAGATATAAGTGAAGCACTATGAGCAACACTATCAAGCTCAAAAGATATAAGTGAAGCACATAGAGTATTCTAGCAAATTCCAAATCATGTATGGCTCTCTCAAAAGGTGTGTACAGCAAGGATGATTGTGGTAGCCTAACAAGCAAAGACGCAAATAATACAAGACGCTCCAAGCAAAACACATAACATGTGGTGAATAAAAATATAGCCCCAAGTAAATTACCGATGGAAGTAGACGAAAGAGGGGATGACTTCCGGGGCATCCCCAAGCTTTGAATTTTTGGTGTCCTTGGATTATCTTGGGGGTTCCATGGGAATTCCCAAGCTTCGTCTCTTGCCACTCTTTGTTCCATAATCCATCAAAAGAACTCACCCAAAACTTGAAAACTTCACAACACAAAACTCAATAGAAATCTCGTGAGCACCGTTAGTGAAAGAAAACAAAAGACTACTTTAAGGTACTGTAATTAACTCATTCTTTATTTATATTGGTGTTAAACCTACTGTATTCCAACTTCCTTATGGTTTATAAACTAATTTATTAGCCATAGATGCATTGAAATAAGCAAACAACACACGAAAAACAGAATCTGTCAAAAACAGAAAAGTCTGTAGCATTCTGTAACTAACGCAAACTTCTGGAACTCTAAAAATTCTACCAAAATAGGACGTACTGGAAAATTTGTTTATTGATCAGCAGCAAAAAGAATCAATGCAAAACCATGTATATGTGATTTATTGAATTTTTTCTCATGAGTGCAAAGTTTCTGTTTTTCAGCAGAATCAAATCAAGTATCATCATAGCTTATCCTATAGGTTCTACTTGTCACAAACACTAATTAAAACATAAAACCACATCTAAACAGAAATTAGAAACAAAATTTAACACTAAACAGGAACAAAAACAACAAACAAAAAATAAAAAATAAAATTGGGTTGCCTCCCAACAAGCGCTATCGTTTAACGCCCCTAGCTAGGCATAAAAGCAAGGATAGATCTAGGTTTTGCCATCTTTGGTAGGCAATCCATAAGTGGCTCTCATGATAGATTAATATGGTAATTTTATTTTCTTTCTAGGTAAGTGTTACATACCCTTGTTTAAGGTAAAGTGGAATCAAATATTCCCTTCCTTCATATCAATAATTGCACCAATCGTTCTAAGGAAAGGTCTACCAAGAATAATAGGACATGAAGGATTGCAATCTATATCAAGAACGATAAAATCTACGGGCACATAATTACTATTTGCAACAATAAGAACATCATTAGTTCTTCCCATAGACTTTTTAACAGTGGAATCCGCAAGATGCAAGTTTAGAGAGCAATCATCAAAATCACAGAAATCTAGTAAATGACATAAAGTTTTGCGTATAGTAGAGACACTAGCTCCAAAATCACACAAAGCATGAAACTCATAATCTTTAATTTTAAATTTAATAGTAGGTTCCCACTCATCATAGAGTTTTCTAGGGATAGAAACTTTCAACTCAAGTTTTTCTTCATAAGATTGCATCAAGGCATCAACAATGTGTTCGGTAAAGGCCTTATTTTGACTATAAGCATGAGGAGAATCTAGCATGGATTGCAACAAGGAAATACAACCAATCAAAGAGCAATTTTCATAATTAAATTCCTTGAGATCCAAAATAGTGGGTTCAGCAACATCTCGGTTTTTATTTATTTCAATCCCACTTTCATCAATTTCATCATCAAGATCTAGAAACTTCGAATTCTTAGAACGCCTTCTAGGTAAGGGAAGATCATATTCAGTTTCATCAAGATTCATATTGCAAAACAAAGATTTAATGGGGGACACATCAATAACTTTTAGATCTTCATCTTGATTTTCATAGGAATTGAAAGAACATGCTTTAATAAAGGCATCTTTGGAAGCACACATCCTAGCTGTTCTTTCTTTGCACTCATCAATGGAAATTCTCATGGCTTTGAGAGACTGATTGATATCATGCTTAGGAGGAATAGACCTAAGCTTTAAAGAATCAATTTCAAGAGAAATTTTATCAACGTTCCTAGACAAATCATCAACTTTAAGCAATTTCTCTTCAAGCAAAGCATTAAAATTCTTTTGTGAATTCATAAACTCTTTAACACTACTCTCAAATTCAGAGGGCATTTTATTAAAATTTCCATAAGAGTTGTTGTAGGAATTTCCATAATTATTAGAAGGATTACTAGGATAAGGCCTAGGATTAAAATTCCCTCTATACGCGTTATTTCCAAAACTATTCCTACCAACAAAATTCACATCCATAGATTCATTATTATTCTCAGTCAAAGTAGATAAAGGCATATCATTGGGATCAAGAGAAGTATTTTTAGTAGCAAACATCTTCATAAGTTCATCCATCTTTTCACTCAAACCATTGATTTCTACTATAGCATGCACTTTTTTACTAAAAGATCTTTTGGTGTGCCATTGAGAATAATTAGCCATAATATTATCAAGTAATTTTGTAGCATCTCCTAATGTAATTTCCATAAACGTGCCTCCCGCGGCCGAATCTAAAAGATTTCTAGAAGCAAAATTCAATCCGGCATAAATTTTTTGTACGATCATCCACAAATTTAAACCATGAGTAGGGCAATTGCGAAGCATCAATTTCATTCTTTCCCAAGATTGGGAAACATGCTCATGATCAAGTTGTTTAAAATTCATGATATCTTTCCTAAGAGTGATGATCTTAGCGGGAGGAAAATACTTAGAGATAAAAGCATCTTTGCACCTATTCCAAGAATCAATACTATTTTTAGGCAAAGATGAAAACCAAACTTTAGCGTGATCTCTAAGTGAAAACGGAAATAATTTCAACTTGACAATATTGTTATCCGTATCTTTCTTCTTTTGCATATCACACAAATCAACAAAATTATTTAGATGAGTAGCGGCATCTTCACTAGGAAGGCCAGCGAATTGATCTTTCATAACAAGATTCAGCAAAGCGGTATTGATTTCACAAGACTCATCATTATTAAGAGGAGCAATCGGAGTACTAAGGAAATCATTATTATTGGTATTCGAGAAGTCACACAATTTGGTATTATCTTGCGCCATCGCAATAAGTAATCCAACACACAAGCAAACAAAAAGGCAATGGGAAAAAGGCAAACGGGAAAGAGAGGGGGAGATTGGGAAAGAGACACTACTAGGGAAAAGCCTAGCAGCAGCGTGGGTTTTAGGCCTATCAGTAGCGCGGGCAGGAGCGCTACTGATAAGGCGCTACAGCTAATGCTTAGCAATAGCGCGCCTGGACCCACGCTACTGATAAATTGACTTAGTAGTAGCGCTTCTTCAGAACCGCGCTACTGGTAATTAGGTGTAGCACTTCTCCTTTCCCGCGCTACTGGTAATTAGTAGTAGCTCTTCTCCTTTCCCGCCCTACTACTATTATTTAGTATTTTGTTTCTTTTTTATTTCATGTTGTATTCATACACCTTTACACAAGTTTTCATACAACAGGAATTTAGAGATTGTTTAACTCATCATAATGAGTTATTGCATCATGGGCAAAAGAACCGCGGATTAGTTTCAAGTGGATGTCCATCCACTTGAAACTAATCCACGGTTCTTTCACCCAATGATATAATAATATCATCATCATCATCATATCATTAACAACTTATCATCATAATACATCATTGTCATATAACACCTCCTCAAGATCATCGTTTTCATCATTGACATCACATAACACCTCCTCAAGATCATCATTATCAACTCTAACACATTACCACATAATAAACATATTGTACCTCATAGGACCTATTACATTCGATTAAGACCTACTACATTTTCTAAGGTAAAATAGCAAAAAACAAGATAGCCCCTGACTCTCCATTATGGAGAATGGAGATTAGCCTGTCTCCAATTCTTGCCTTTCACTGAATGTTACTTCCAAGAACCTCCTTGCGAATGTCCATACATTTCTTCCATTCTTTGATGAACATGTGTTCACGGGTTTTAGAAATCCGATATGCACAGGTGAGCTCCATAGATTTACCTGGCAGTATGTTCAGAACTGTGGGGCGACCATGCAGAGACATCAGATGAGGCACACAATCCATTGGGAGTTTCTGTTGAAAAACATAATAATAACTTCGTAGTTAGCAATGATGTACTAGTTTTAGAAGTATGCAAAAGATGCACGGATGTCGTAATAGTAAAAAATCTTACCAGGGTATCTCCAGAGAAGTCACCGTGGTTCAACACATGCACTAGTGGCACGTATTCACCATAATTTGGAGGAGTTCGATAATAGTTATTGTAATTCTCAAGAAGAGTACAAAATGCGATCAAATGATTTTTCTCCTTATACGTTAACTCGGTGCCATCGGTGTAGTGGGTTTTATCTACCATCTTCCACACAGTCTTTGAAGAATCAAAATAAGCTGTCAATGGAAATAAGCTATCAACTATTTTGAAATAAACACTATAAATTAGTTAATAACTATGTTTGAGAAACTCACATAGCGGTACAATCGGAAGCGTATCAACAAGGATCCAAATGTTCATATTGTCTTGCTCGATGTCAGGATCACCAAGATCCATGGTGACAATCATACCCTCATAAAAACCATACATTTTTCAAAGTGCTTCCCAATTTTGGCAACCAAAATGGGTTACGCTCTGAGCATTGCACATATTTACTTCAAAATCCATATCATGATGGGTCCTTAGGTGTATTTTCTTTGTTTCGAAATTTTCATGGTCTTAAAAACCCATCCTCTCCAAGACATAGCGTCTTGCATGGCATGGGATAAGCTAGTCGAATTGTAAAATATGAAAATTAGATGTTGAAATAGTTGAAGTCATGCTTAATTACGAAAAAAACACTTGTCGTTGTTGCGTACCGTTTCACAATCGAAGGTCTCCTCGAGCTTAATGTTGAAGCGCCGATCTTCGTCCAGCCGAACGAACCTGTCGCACATACCTCGATCATCGTGGCACCAGCTACACTCCCCCGGGAGACTGTCGTCGTCCGAGTACGACATTTCCTATGTTCATAATTCAAAGATTAAACTTGTACATATTCTAGCACAAGTCATGCCAGAATTCACGAAAAAATCTGGCATGACCTTTGCTAAAAAAGGACATATCGAGCGCCTGAAATTTACCGGGGCGGAAATTAATCAACACTCCGGCAAAACATAGGCCACTCGGAGATGTAAACTGAACATGAAGGGCCACTTGGGCAACCACATATCCTATTTGAGCAACAACACAAGATATAAAAGGATATTTGGCTGGTCTCACCTCGATGTCGGAGGGGGTCGGTGAATGGGACGACGGCGGGGATGTCGGAGGGGGTCGGTGACGGGGACGACGGCGGGGATGTCGGAGGGGGTCGGTGACGGGGACGACGGTGGTCACCTGAAACCATATAAGTTATCACTAATACATCCCGAATAATTGCTTAAACTAAAAAATAACAACAAATATGACATGTTCAACTAGTTTTATTAATTCAACTAGTTCTTACTAAATATAAACTTACTATAAATAGAAAAAAACTAGTTCTTTCTAAAAATAAAGTAGTTCAACTAGTTATATTAATTATCTTACTAAAAATACATTAGTTCTATTAATTCAACTACTTCAACTAGTTTATTAATTTACTTACTAAACTAGTTATGAACCCTAAATTAACATCTACTACTACTAAAAATCTAGTACTAACTAAATTAACATCTAGTACTAGCTATGAACCCTAAATTAACAT